>NC_134485.1:162744434-162979434 GCF_040206685.1 Ascaphus truei
TGAGAGACGAGAGAGAGAGAGAGAGAGTGTGAGGTAGAGAGAGAGAGAGAGTGAGGTCTGAGAGAGAGAGGGACGTGGGGTCTGAGAGAGAGAGAGAGAGAGAGAGAGAGTGAGAGAGGGAGGTCTGAGAGAGAGAGTGAGGTCTGAGAGAGAGAGAGAGAGAGAGAGAGAGAGAGAGGTCTGAGAGAGGTCTGAGAGAGAGTGGTCTGAGAGAGAGAGAGTGGTCTGAGAGAGAGAGAGTCTGAGAGAGAGAGAGAGAGAGGTCTGAGAGAGAGAGAGAGAGAGAGAGAGAGAGAGAGAGAGAGGTCTGACAGAGAGAGAGAGAGAGAGGTCTGAGAGAGAGAGAGGTCTGAGAGAGAGAGAGGTCTGAGAGAGAGAGCGAGAGAGAGAGGTCTGAGAGAGAGAGAGAGAGAGAGAGAGAGAGAGAGAGTGTCTGAGAGAGAGAGAGAGAGAGGTCCTGAGAGAGAGAGGTCTGAGAGGAGAGAGTGAGGTCTGAGAGAGGGAGAGGTCTCAGAGAGAGAGAGGTCTGAGATAGAGAGGTCTGAGAGATAGAGTGAGGTCTGAGAGAGAGAGAGAGTGAGGTCTGAGAGAGAGAGAGAGAGAGAGAGAGAGAGAGAGAGTGAGGTCTGAGAGAGAGAGTGAGGTCTGAGCGAGAGAGTGAGGTCTGAGAAAGAGAGAGTGAGGTCTGAGAGAGAGAGAGTGAGGTCTGAGGAGAGAAGAGAGAGGTCTGAGAGAGAGTGAAGTCTGAGAGAGAGAGAGTGAAGTCTGAGAGAGAGAGTGAGGTCCTGAGAGAGAGAGAGAGAGAGAGAGAGAGTGAGGTCTGAGAGAGAGAGAGAGAGAGAGAGAGTGAGGTCTGAGAGAGAGTGAGGTCTGAGAGAGAGAGAGAGAGAGAGAGAGTGAGGTCTGAGAGAGAGAGTGAGGTCTGAGAGAGAGAGAGAGAGAGAGAGAGTGAGGTCTGAGAGAGAGAGAGAGAGGTCTGAGAGAGAGAGAGCGAGAGTGAGGTCCGAGAGAGAGAGAGAGAGAGAGAGAGAGAGTAAGGTCCGAGAGAGAGAGTGAGGTCAGAGAGAGAGAGATTGAGAGTGTGTTAGTGTCTGAGAGAGACACCAACTGCACACTGCAAACTGTTAGGTATGTATAGAGACCTTTGTTTTTACTTTGGGCGCCGCGGAAAAATCCTGATCGCCTTGGGGAGCCTTGAAAAAATTCTGATTGCTTTGGGGAGCCTTGAACCGAAAAAGTTTGGGAACCACTGCTCTAGAGATTGATTTACTCTCTCCGTCTGCCCATTGGTTTGCGGGTGGTACTCGGAAAGAAAAAAGAAGAGAAATATTGAGCCTTTGAGAAAAAGCACGCCAGAACTTTGACACGAACTGTGATCCGCGATCGGACACTATTGAAACAGGGAACCCCATGTGCACGGAAATCTCTTGATGTATACGTCTGCTAGGGTGGCGGAATTAGGAAGACCTTTGAGAGGTATAAAGTGGGCTTGTTTGGAAAATCTATCCATGATGACCAGGATGGTATTCATACCATTGGAGATTGGCAGCTCTACAATGAAATCCATAGAAAGATGGGTCCAAGGGCGCTCCGTAATAGGAAGTGGACGTAGCAGACCAGAAGGCTTATTACGAGCTGACTTGTTTTGGGCACAGACAGAACAGGACAAGACAAATTCCTTTAAATCATTCAACATCTCGGGCCACCAGAAAGTGCGTCTAATCAAATTTGAAGTTCTTCTGTTCCCAGGATGACCGGCTGATCGAGGATCTTATGTTCAAAGTTTGGTGCAGCATATAAGCAACTCTCAGGTACCTCTAGTCCGTCAGGAATCTGAGTCTGAGACTCCAGGACCTTATCCAAGATATCGAAAGAATATCGAAAGAGAGCCCAGCGAGCTTGACGTGACCCAAGGCGTCGAGCACCTTCTATATATAATAAATTCTTGTGGTCGGTAAGAATTAGAATAGGCTTTTCAGTACCTTAAAGGAGATGCCTCCATTCTTGGAGAGCGAGCTTGATAGCCAGAAGTTCTCCATTGCCAACTGTTACGATTGTGCTCGCCACAAACCGGGACCGGACCGCGGGGCTGAGGTGGGGTTATATAATCACCGACCTTAGTCCGCGCAGACTGATCTGGAGTGCGCAGTTCGTAGTCGTACGTAGCAGGGTCAGGAGTGGAGAAGGCAGCATCGTCGTTATTCAAGCAGGAGTTAGGCAACAGGTAGTCAGGAGTTCACCGCTTCAGCTTAGGAGCGTGAGCGCGGGAGTGACCTCTTCGTGAGGAGCGGCCTCGGCCCATGACGCCGGTCTCAGCAGGGGGAAATAGCAGGCTGGCCGAAGTACACCGCAGGGCAGCGTCGGGAAACCAACACTTCAGCACAGAAGTCAGGAACGGGCCCCCGCATGGAACTAGCAGGCGGCCTCAGGAAACAACGCTTCAGCAGAGAAGTCAGGAATGGGCCCCTGCATGGAACTAGCAGGCGGCCTCAGGAAACAACGCTTCAGCAGAGAAGTCAGGAACGGGCCCCCGCATGGAACTAGCAGGCGGCCTCAGGAAACAACGCTTCAGCAGAGAAGTCAGGAACGGGCCCCCGCATGGAACTAGCAGCAGGCCTCAGGAACTAGGGACAAGAACCAGAAAGGTTAGTACACCAGGATACAAGCCAGGGTGGCTTGTGGCAGAGACAGTAACGTCCAGGGTAGGAATTTATGCTCGGCACTGTTTCAGTGCCAAAGCCCAGGATATAAAGGGCGGAGATCAAATCACAGGAGGAGGGTGTGTGAGTATTCCTCCAATGATGGAGCACAGGGCAGAAGCTGCAATGAGAAGCAGCACATGTGCCATTGATTGCCAGAGGAAGCTTTTGCAACTGCTGAAGTCTGCAAAAGCTGTAATTAAAGCCAGGAGTGGATTCCTTACACCAACGTTGTAGTTCATCTCTGCGGGAGAGAACTTCTTGGAGAAGAAGCCACATGGATGTAGATTGTCTTGAGGAGAATGTCTCTGCGAGAGAATTTGCTCCGGCTCCGATGTCCGAGGCATCGACCTCTAAACTGAAAGGAAGAGTAGGATCAGGGTGATGTAAGATGGGCGCAGAAGTAAATGCTTTTTTTAGAGATTCAAAGGCAAAGCAGGCCTTGGGACCAGGAGGAAGGGTCTGCGTCTTTCTTGGACAGGGCAGAAATTGGTGCCACCAAGGTAGAAAAGTTATAGATAAACTTGCGATAATAATGGCAAAGCCAAGGAACCACTGAATAGCTTTAAGAGAAGTAGGCTGGGGCCACTCTAATACAGCTTTGAGTTTCTCAGGATCCATAGCGAACCCTTTTTCAGAAATGATATAGCCCAAGAAGGAAGTAGCGGTTTGGTGAAACATACATTTTTCCATCTTGGCATAAAGATGATTCTCACGGAGCCGGGAAAGAACAAGCTTGGTATGTGGGATCTGCTTGGACAGGGATTTAGAAAAAATGAGAATATCATCAAGGTACACTATGACAAAGTCTATGTGGTACACTATGACAAGCGTGCTATGTGAAGGTGAAAGAAACGGCGCTAACTCTATTAGTGTACACTTAAACTATATAGTGAATATTTGACTAAATCAATTGATTAATCAACAATATTAATGTGCTCAAATAACGTGCAAATAATATTAAAAAGTTCAAACCCCCTGCTCAAACCCGGCTGGTGGGGACTGGTTTCACTAGTCCCACAAATCGTCACTCTCGTTGTAATCCAGGGGGAGCATGGAGGGAAATAGAACAAAAAGACAAAAAACAATCTAAGTGTAGACAGTTTTTAAAATAGTGTAAAATTCTATGTCTTGTCTTGGCTCGTATGTGATGCCTACTTACAAGATGTAAGTTAAAATCAAGCGGTTTTGATTTTAACTTACATCTTGTAAGTAGGCATCACATACGAGCCAAGACAAGACATAGAATTTTACACTATTTTAAAAACTGTCTACACTTAGATTGTTTTTTGTCTTTTTGTTCTATTTCCCTCCATGCTCCCCCTGGATTACAACGAGAGTACACTATGACAAGGACATCACGAAAAATCTTGTTTACAAATTCTTGAAACACCGCTGGTGCGTTACAAAGTCAAAAGGGCATTACTAAATACTCATAATGGCCGTCGCGTGTTAAAGCACGTCTTCCACTCATCCCCCTCTCTTATATGTATGAGATTGTAAACACCGCGAAGGTCGAGTTTAGAGAAAATGGTGGCATCTTGCAGACAGTCAAATAATTCCGAAATGAGATGTAACGGGTAGCGATTCTTCAAAGTGATCTTGTTAAGGCCTCTGTAATCTATGCAGGGGCGGAGAGAACCATCCTTCTTCTTCACAAAGAAGAAACCGGCCCCGGCAGACGGAGAATGAATAACATCCAGAGATATTTCCTCCTTATGACCATCCTTCGTAGAGTGAGTGAGGGTAGAGGTTTCTAAGGAAATAAAGGCGGGTTGGAGCAGGTGACCGTTGATAGCTTCGAGTCCAATGGGGACCGATTTCCTTTCCAAAGGAACCCTACGCTTGGTTGAAAATTCCTGATCCATGAAGTTTCCCCCAGACCCGGAGTCGATACATGCCAAGGCAGCAACACAGAAGTCCATACCCTCAAGGAAAATAGGCATAAGAATTTTCTTTGGTAGTCCTTTCTTAGGAGAGGGGAGAGAAGAAATGGTACCCAAGGAGATCCCCTCAAACCTCATTGGGTGTTGGCATTTCCCAGACGTGTCGAGCAACAATGAGCCAAATGTCCTGGCAAGCCACAGTAGAGACACAGTCCTTAATTTCTCTGACGTTGTTTCTCCGCGGAGGACAACTGATGGCTGCCTAACTGCATAGGTTCCGAAGGTTCTGGAACAGGAGCATAGGAAAAAGAGAGAGCAAGAAAGGAAGACATAAACAGAAGGAAGCGTGTACAACAGAGTTTTGCAGAGATGAGATCCTCGAGGGCAGTAGTTCTTTCATGGGTGGCCAATCCATCCTTCAAAGACCCAGAAAGCTCCTGCCAGAAAGCTGCGCACAAGGCCTTGTTGTTCGAACCTTTTTCCGCAGCAATGGTCTGAAATTCTAAAGCGTATCTAGCGACCATTCTGTGACCCTGAGTGATAAGAAAAAGAGATGAGGCAGCAGTGACCTTACGGGCTGGAGTGTCAAAGACCTGTTGGAATTCTTTCTTGAAACTATCAAAGTTCTGTGTAAGCTCAGGTCTTAATTCCCAGATGGGGGAAGTCCGCGCCAGAGCGTTACCGGTCAGCAGAGAAATAATATAGGCTACTTTCAATCTATCTGAGGAAAAGCGAGAAGGGGTTAATTCAAACTGGATATCGCATTGATTAAGAAAACCTCTGCATCCAAGAGGTTTACCTGCATATCAGTTAGGCGTAGGAAGCCGTGGTTCCAGGGGTATAGTTCCCTCTGTGGGAGAAGCAGTTAAGGTTCCTGGTCTGATAAGCCTGGACTGAGACTGTAGAAGCGAGACCTGGGATAACTTCTGGGTTAAATCAGATACTTGTTTATCCAGATACTGGAAATGTTCAGAGATTGCGGCCAAGGCTTGGCCCACCTCAGGGGGTCTATGTTTGTTGGGCTGAGCATACTGTAACGCCTATGCAAGCCCACAAACTAGACTAGACCCCGGTACTGAGGGGGGAAGGACAGTGCCACGCACCCACAGCAGCGGGGGCGTGCCTAAAAGGCGGATTCTTCATGTAGCCGGGTCTGGGCAGGAGAGAGAGGGTTAATCCAAGATTCTTGCCAGGGTCCTGGGTTATAAAGAGCTACATAGTTAAAGTCCATAAGCCAAAGGTCTGGAGTAGAGAAGACAGCATAGTAGGAGCCCGTGAGCCTGGTTCGTGGAGTGGAGAGATGAACGTAGTAGAGGCAAGCCGGGTTCGGTACACGAAGGGTCAAACTGTGGAGAGATTAGGACAAGGCAAGGCTAGACACAACAGAGGATCCGCACAAGGCTACACTAAATTATGCTCAATAATACATCTGAGCACTGGCAGGATATTTAAGCACCAGGAATCCAATGGCAAAGAAGGTGGAGTGGGGGCGCAGTCCCAGCGGAGGCCGGGATAGGTGCAGGAGGACAAGGGGCTCATAGGGCTTGACGCACAGCTGGGGTTCATTGCGAGACATCACGCATGTGCGTCACGCATGAACGCCGCGCGCGGAGGAGGCGTGGCACATCCGAGGGGGCAGAGCTAAGTTCCGTAATGAGCTGTAAAAGGAGCGGGTGCATGTGCGCTCTGTAATAGGAGAGGGGTTGCGCGCACCAGCGGGACGGGGAGCGGAGGCAGCAGCAGCTGCGGTACTTTGGATAAGAGAGGGGGGAACATGCTGCAAGGGACGTTGTTGCAGGGTACATGCAACCACACGTGGGTTTTCTTGAGAAGGTTTATTTATTGAGCCTTAAAAATATGGCACACAAAAACAAAACAGCTTCTTTTCAGCAGGTAGAACAAAACAGAAAATAAGCAGGGCTTGCCCTTTCCAAACAAGGACTGTTCAAAGTCCAGAACAACAGTATAGCAAAAACAGTACAGGCAAGACAGACCTTATTGCAGTAATTCTCCCTCAGCCTTTCAGTCTCTCTCACTGGATCAAACAGGCTGCATGGGATTTTTAAAGCTCCTTGATGAGGCAGCCTGGGATTTTTAAAGCTCCTTGATGAGGCAGCCTGGGATTTTTAAAGCTCCTTGATGAGGCAGCTGGGACCAGACTAATTGACAAGCCCTTCCCAGCTGAATGTTAACCCGGTCACTGCTGCAGTGCAGACTTACAGCCGCGGCCCCTTTTATTCTCCAACATCTCCGAATTTTTTCATGGATTTTTTCCGAATGCCACGCACTTCACCGCACTTCACCACGTTCATGCCGCATTCATACTGCATTCATGTTGCATTCATGCCGGCGTCACCCGCGGTTGATGTGTTTATTGATGTGTTTATGGATAATATGGTTCGTATTTAATTGGTTGCAATTCTTCGCGTATCCGCCAGATGGCAGATATTCATGAATTGTAATTGCGCATGTGCTTCAGTAATGTGTCGACTTGCAGGTGTTTAAAAAAATACCACAGTGGTCCATTGTAAATTGGCCTTGGTACTGAAGAAGTTACAATAATGTATCAATTTAGGCTTTTCATATTAAAAAATACATGCACAGTGTCTGGTGTTTTATTGTCCTGAGAGTCCCGACATGAGTGTACCACCGCAGTCCGTGTTCCAAAAACCCGACATAACGTACGTTTATGTAATATGGGCCACAATTAATGCAACAGATGATAAGATGGCAACAGTTGGTCAAATTTATCAGTATTTTATCGAAAACTATGACTTTTACAAATTTTCACCAGATGCTCATGTGTGGAAGCGTGCAATAAGAAAAAAAAGTGATATCGATCCGTGTTTTTTTCGTATTGATCCCGGTGTTATTGGAGGGTATTGGTGTGTATCACTGGATTTTTCCCATATCTATGATCATGGAGACTTCAAAAGGCGAAAGGTCATGTTAAAACCAACTAAGAAACGTCAGTCACTGGCAAGCAATGCGCCAGCGACTGCGCCAGCGACAGCGCCAGCATCCAATAACGGTCCAACCGTCAGTGAAAACCTGGTGACCAGCAACCCTTGCTGTCTGTCCCTGCCTGAATACCTGCAGCCTGAGCCGGATTTCGCGTACAGATTCCAGCAAGCTTGCATGTACCAAAGCGATATCCAGTCTCATCCGCTGGCACCTGTCAACTACGTGTATAATCAAGAATACGGGACTGGCAGTGGCTCGGTGCCAGCTGATTGGCAAAGTCTATGGTGAGTAATGTTGCCGTATTTTATTCTGTTTTTGAAATATCAATATCAATGCACAGTCAAGCGATTTTCCTGTAAGCAATATCATTGGCTGAGCAGCTTCTACAGTAGATACTGCACAATTGGTGGAAAGCTACGCGCATGCGCATTGGAACCTTCTTGAAACGCGTGTCATCACATCTACAGTAGGTGCATGCGCATGTGAACAGGAGACGCCCCCCGAGAAAATTATTGGTGGGACTGACTGTGGGAACTTCTTTAGGGGACTGACTGACCATTACAGTAAAACTTGTACTTTTGTTTTTCCTCAGAAAAGAAAACTTTGTCATCTCATGCGGAAAACGGCAAATGGAGGGATTTCGATGGATAATATCGCTTTGTGTAACAATGCCTGCACATTTCTGAATCGGATTTTAAAAAAACACGTACCGGAGTCTACAGTTTAGTGGCCGTTGTTATTGATTAGGATAGAATACTGTAACTGAGAGCTTCATAGAAAACCTGAAACAGTATGCTGTTGTTTTCAGACCGTATTCAATACTTTTTTTATATATACAGTATAATAAACACGAAAAATAAAAAGTATGCATTTATTCTACATGTATTCCAGTACATATGTGTATTCTATACCCATACAGCATGTATTGTTTTAATACTCTTGTGATGTACAGTACTGAGCATGCCTACAGTATACAGTACAGTACTGTACAGTATGCCTGGACAGTATTGTATGTTCTAGACACTGTATTTTGTTACAGTATAAAAGGAGACAATGGAACAATTTAAAACAAATCAACATTTTCTTTTATTGGTGGAGTAAGTACAAAAACATTTATTTACAAATACAATTTAAAAACATTTAAAGTGTAGAGCAATTCAAAACATTAACAGGTTTATGGTTTACTGCTAGTGAAAACATGTACAGAAAGTCAAAAAATGTACAGTAGGATGGTGTACAGAACAGTCAGTCAGGCCTGCACAACTCCAGTCCTCGAGGGCCGCAA
Source organism: Ascaphus truei (assembly GCF_040206685.1). Lineage (NCBI taxonomy): Eukaryota > Metazoa > Chordata > Amphibia > Anura > Ascaphidae > Ascaphus > Ascaphus truei. The sequence continues at coordinate 162,753,269 of NC_134485.1, forward strand.
ACATGCCCGGTTTTCAGGATTACCTTGAAAACCGGGCCTGTTTGCGGCCCACGAGAACTGGAATTGTGCAGGTTTTGTGTAAGTAAAAACATTTCTTTATTAATACAAGTTAAAATAAGCAACAAGTCAAAAAATAAACAACCATTGAACAGTCACGCAAATTCGATCCCCACCAGATTGTCCTTCCAGGGCCGATGCCTTGTATGACGCAAAATACCATTAATGGAGTCTCAAACGATTTTCATTAAAGGATCTGAAATTGAAAAATAGCGCCGCAATTCCTCCACAATAGTCCTTCTTAAATTTTCAGGAAGCGCCCTTTTTTCGCGATTTCCTTCGTAGTTTACATTTTTGGCCCACCCACAGTACACCAAGTAGGACACATGGTGCTTGAAAATTAACATGGCATACTTCTGGGGTAAACCAGCACTCATCACCCTATACTTCTCCCTGAGTGCCGGTGGCAGCTCGCGCAGGATGATGTCGGGCACCGTATCGATGCAAGCGTATGTAGGTTGGATTCTGGGAGCCGGTGTGCTTCTGGGAGCGGGTGTGCTTGTGACGGTGGGCGAGGGTAGGTTGTCTGGGAGGAAGCTTTCCTCCTGTCTTGGTCACCGTGTTTTCTCCTGGCGTGGTCTTGACGGGGTTGTCATGTTATCCTCCTCCTCAACGGCATACATGTACACGAATTCTTCTGGTGGAGGGGATGCGCTTGGTGTTGGATGGTGGTCGAAGGTCCCATTCATCACATCAATGCCACCCTCCTGCTCCGGCGTCGGGGATACAGGGGCATGAACACAGAGCAAATTATGTATCCCCGCTATGTCAGTCTCTATCTTCTCCATCCGTTGATCCATCTTCTCCATCCGTTGATCCATCTTCTCCATCCGTTGATCCATCTTCTCCATCTATCTTTACCAGCATAGTATAGTTCCCGGGGATATCGATATCATATTCCCATTCAGCATGTAGTCTAATGAGCTGGTTCTTGTGCATGGGGTGCTGTGGACATCTGGGTGGATGGGTGCTACGGAGGATGAGTTGGGAGTTCCCTGAAGAGAAGCGGCAGCGTCGTCGAAGAAGGATGGAGGAGGTGACCTGTGGATTTCCGGGAGAGAAGCGGCAGCCTCGTCGAAGATTGATGGAGAAAGTGACCTGTGGATTTCCGGGCAAGAAGCGGCAGAGTCGTCTAAGTGTAATGGAGAAAGTGACACGTGGATTTCCGGGAGACCAGCGGCAGCGTCGTCCAAGAGTAGTGGAGAAGATGAGCTGTGGGTTTCAGCGAGAGCGGCGGCAGCGTCGTGGACGAGTAGTGGAGAAGATGGGCTGTAGATTTCCGGGAGAGCAGCGGCAGAGACGTCGAAGCGTAATCGAGGAAGTGGCCTGCAGGTTCGATGGGTTGGCTGCCATTTGTTTTGCCTTGAGTGTATATCACCGAATTTCTTCTTGATATTATAAGGCTTACGTGTATTAAAACCCTTACTCTTTGGGGTCAGCAGAAGGTTTTCTTTATTAGCCTTAGCCTGTCGCTTTGGCCTTGGCTTGGAAACGGCTGCCGCCTTTCGCTTTTTCTGTGTGATAGGCACGGCAGAGGCGAGTGGCTTCCTGCGTCCGTAGAATCGGGGTTGATCCATGGAAGCAGATGGCACAATGCAGTATCTGGACAAGGGCAAGTTCAGATACAGATCATCGAGTGGTGGGCTATGCAAAGTGTGTAACCTTTTATGCATGGCGACGAGGTACAGGTGTTGAAAGTGGGCGTACTCTAATGTGAGTCATTAATGTATAAATACACCATCCATTTTGTGGATTCACTGCACATTGAATACACATCGACTAAATATCGAATATACATTCTTCTGCTTGTATTTCTGTCTACTCGCAGCTATGCCTGTTAAAAAGATTTCAAAGGATCTCAGCATGAGAATTAAGGAGATGTACACGAGCGGACAACGAATTGCAGATATCCAACGCTGGTTAGCTGCTTCTGGCCTCGTTGTGCCATCAACCACCATAGGTCTGCCAGGCATAGGGCTAGTAACGTTTAAATAGCTGGTGGCTTTTATTCACCCTGTCACATTCCTCCCCTATTAGTGTGTGGCTTGGGCCACGCACGGCTGAAGCCCGACCATCCACCCCTTCCCTAGAGAAGAAATCAGCATTCGCATTTTCTTTTTCAGGCCTGTGCTGAATCTCAAACGAGAAGGGTTGTAGGGCCATATACCACCTGGTCAACCTAGCATTGGAGTCTTTCATAGTATTTAACCACTTTAATGGAGCATGGTCTGTTACCAAAGTAAAATGGATTTCCGCCAGGTAATGCCTCAAGGCCTCGATTGCCCACTTTACTGCGAGACACTGTTTCTCAATTACTGAGTAGTTTTTTCCCTTGGGAACAATTTCCTACTCAGAAAAATGATCGGATGTTCCACTCCCTCAAACTGTTGTGAGAGCACTGCTCCTAGCCCTATCTCTGAGTCATCGGTTTGCACGATAAAAGACTTATCGAAGTCTGGGCTTCTAAGGACGGGACCCTCTGATAGACACCTTTTTACCTCCTCAAAGGGTCTCTGACACTCCCTTGACCATACTACTTGTGTAGGGGCACACTTTTTTGTGAGGTCTGTTAGTGGGGATGAACCTCCGATAGTACCCTGCTAAACCCAACAAAGAGCTTACCTGCATTTTTGTTCGGGGGGTCGGAACTTCTTTCAGGGCAGGTACCTTGTCGGCTAGTGGCCTTACTTTTCCACCTCCCACTGCATAACCTAAGTACTTGTTTTCCACCTTACCTAAGGCACATTTCTTAGGGTTGGCTGTGAGCCCTGCCTCTCTTAGAGACCTGAGGGCCGCTTTCAACCTATTTAGATGGGCCCGCCAGTGTTTACTATAACCAACAATGTCATCTAGGTAGGCTGTGGCATAAGCCCAATGAGGTCTCAGCACTTTATCCATGAGTCTCTGGAATGTGGCTGGGGCTCCATGCAGTCCAAATGGCATCATTACAAACTGGTATAAACCCATGGGGGTGGCAAAGGCTGTTTTGCACTTGGACTTTTCCTCTAAAGGTATTTGCCAGTGCCCCTGACGAAGCCATTACCGGTGAAACTAGTTGGAAAGCTGAGTTGGAGTTTATGATTGTGGGAGGATAGCGCTGGAGGACAGTCACACTGAGCGACCGAACGCTTCTGATTGCTGCACAGAAGTCTCATAATACGAGTGTACCTCACTTGACACGGAAGAGATCCGGACTCAAAGAGGGACTAGTGGAGGAGGACGCAGGACGTTGCTCCGAAAGGCTAGAGAACGGAGGTGCCGGTGAGCAGGATTGATCTGTGTGGAGAGTGCGGGACATTACCCCTGGGTCTACAGCTTTTCATTTAGCAATTTCTGCGGATTTGTGCATTGTGACTCCGCTGGAGGGTTCTGAGCTGATCCTGGTAACTTGCTGGAGGTCAACTGCTGATTGACCAGACGGAGAGGGGTTAACCATAATATGGAGGAAGTAAAGCACCTTATACACTGCCGTTTTTCAGCTATTATCCTGTAAGTGCCTTATATTCTAGTAGGACTTTGCTGTTTTTTTACAGATTACACTACGTGCTGTTTTTTTTTTCTTTTTCTCTTATGCGCTATAGGTCCATTTGTTCCTGTGCATATTGTGTTTTCTCTCTGGGAGAGGGAATTTGGACTGAGCTGCAGGGAGAGATTGAAATAGTTATCACTATTTGTGTTCATTGTTTTGCGCAACTTTGTTTTTTCTTTGTGGATCCAGCCGGAAGCTGGACCCAGAAAAGATTGGAGGGAAGATTGAAAACCTCTTCAATTGTAAGTCGAGAAAAAAGAAAAGGAGTCCAAAAGACTCCCCCGTGAGGCTGAGCTGTTTTCCCGAGAAGGGGGGGGACGTTTAAATGGCCGAGTGCGTGCAGGGCTACACTCTGAGGGAGGAGATATGTAAGGGAATCCAAGGGTTAAACTCCCTTTATAGGGCAGGAGACTGAATTGAGGTGTCGGGTTTCCTGCAGCTGACATGTAAAACTCCTGAGTGAACAGGTATAAAAGCAGGAAGTAGCTGATGTCAGTGTCCCTGTTTTGAGTCTGTTAGGAGGATCACAGACAGAGCTCCCACCCGCAGGGATCTAGACTGCTTGACCAGAGGATTTTGCCTGGCAACCGTGAGGAACTCACAGCCTCACCCAGCAGAGAAGCCTGTAGAAGAGAAGGGCAAAAAGACTTACTGGGAGCAGCAGGACTTCACTGCCTGCATCTTAAGTGCCTGGAGATATCAGAGATGCCGGACCAGAATGCACAGTTAAGACTTTCTATATTGTTCCCTAAATATTGTTTCATGTGTTTTTGGACTGGGAACTGGCCTACCCAGCCAGTCAGATAGAAAGGGCCAGAGTAATGTTTATTTAGTCTCCAAACATTGAGTAGGTATTTATTTTATGATTTTGTGTTTTGCCTTAAAGGAGCAGTAGCCTCAATGTTTTGGTTGCTGTTTTGTGGCAAATAAAACCACTCCAATATTATGGTTTACCCAAAAATACATGTTTGGACTTGTATCTGACCTCGCCAACAGGCCGCTCCATCACAGCCCAATTGTGAACTCAGGAATCTCTTTCCTGTGTCTCTTTGACACTCTTTCACTGAGCTCTCATTAGGCAGATGGAGTCTGGTCAATTGCCTGGCTGCACTTAACCAGCTCCCTGCTGGATTTAGAGGCAGTTTCTTCAACAGTGTTAAGTCCCTGTTACAGGTATGTTGGCCGAATATCCATCAACTCTCTCTTTGTAAGAGGAGTCTATCCCAGTCCCCTTTTCTCGGTCCATACACATAAACATATTTACAGGATTCTTGCGTGGCTCTCTGACAGAACTCAGAGGAACCTCTTTGTAGAACCTTGGGTGGAGCTACATATACTCTTCTATGGTGACATCACTGGTAACAAGATCTACAAAGGACTGGCATTCCCTTATGCACAGTCATCTTACATCACATGATGGGATGGGGCAATACCAGAGTGATTCTACCCAGTTAACCTATCAATGCCATCAACTCCTTACATTAGTTAGTAGGCCCCAGAGGGGGACTGAACTCATTATCAATACTTTGTTAACATTACTTCCACGAAAGTACAGATGTGTTTTGCCTAAGAGGTTTCTTTCCATTTACTGCACTCGGATATGTGGTTATGTGAGACTGGAACTTTAACTTCTTAAAATGAAATGAACAATAACTACACTATTATAAACACCGCCATTCTTTCTTATTGTTAAAGAGCTTCTGTACAGTTGTTAGATCTCCATTAAGTGATGCCTGGTTGGGTTTTATCTTTATTCATTGGGAACTCATTGAAACAGAAAATTTGACCATAGGTTTTACATTTTGTGTCGTTTTTCATTTTAATGACTATTTGTGCTGTCATTGCACTGCCTCAGTGCAATTTAAATACACTAAAATTCCTATTAGGTCCATTACCATGTGCCGACGCAGCAGAATCTATCAGTTACAGGATGCTTTACCTTGCCAATGTATTTGGTAGGACATTTTGCAATATACAGTTAATTACCATTTTCTATTGATATTCACATTCTAAATGACAAGGGAGAAAAATAATGAAGTGCACAATAAAATACAGGTTGAAATCAGAATGAAAACTTATTTCAAAGTCAGACGGAATTAGTATTATACAGTTTTCAACCTCAGTGATACATACACAGGTCAATTTGTATCTAACCCACACTTAATATATTTAAATATTTGCCTTGAATCTCCACCATGACTGCTAAACTCTAAGGCATTTAAAAAATATAAAAATTCTGACATTTCTGATATTTGCATATGCATACTACAAAGTATATACAAACACAATATTTCTAAATAGTTATCTGTGAAGATTTTACTTCAACCATTTGAGATCTGATATGAATTCGAACACACATTCATACAGAAAACATCCCAATGCATATTGGGAAAAAAAAGTCCCAATGCATACATAATATGGCTTGCAATTAATTCAAGTATATTACAAGGGTCCTTCCTATTACCACCGAGAATTAATGTTTTAATTGGTTAAATCAGATTTTTTTTTTCTATTTTTTGATTGAGGAACCCTATAATTATATTGTGAAATTCTGATGAACTCCAACCCTCTCTAATAGTGTGTCTGAGATCAGATGCATTGTAACTTCTGTTTTAATTTGCCTCACACATGCTAATTAAGTTGGCTGGGCTGAACTTAATTCAGTCAGGTGACATATTAGGCCTTTATAACTGCAGACATAGCAGCCCTTGCTGTGTTTGCTGCCCATATTTGAAGTAGCCAAGTTTAAACTAGACTGCAGTGCTGGAGTTTAAAAATCAGCTCAAAAGGAGTGAACATATAACAACACCTACTGGCCCTCATTGATATACGCTGGAAAGGAGGATATTATCTATCCCAGACTGAACATCTCAGCACTTTACTATTGCTGTGATGCTACCTTTACTATTTATGACAAAAAACAACAGAGCAAAACCGCAATAGTGAAGTATATCAAATTTAGTTTAGTAAAATAAAGGTGAGTATTCTGTGTACATTTAATAGATAGACCATAGGCATATAGTGTATAATTACACAACAGGTTACCACACGATTGAACTACGGCAGATCGAGTAGGCCCTCTACAGATGACGCGCTGTGGACTCCGTCTTTCCCTTGGGCCAGATCTCATCGGTGGGAATTCCCTCTCGGGGACGGAGATAGTCGGAGTCCCAGAATGCAAGGCAGCGTCTCCACTCGATAGTTTGGTGGTCACGTGGTGGAAAATCCATTGCACATGCGTGATGCGGGATATCAGTCCCAATAGTACAGGACTCGGGTGAAGCCCTTCAATGGCGCTTGGGCGTTTGGCAATAACTCGGTATTCGTAAAACTATATACAGAACTATAGATATGAGGATAAACAGAAATCATTTCAAATTAGAAATATTGATAATTCAACCTCTAAACGTAACCCACGTCCTCATTCCCTGACACATTCATCCCCTTCTTTTTTAGAATTGATCAAAACAAGGCTAGCCCCTTCATGGGAGAAGAAAGAGAGAGAGCGAAAGATAACCCAAGATACCCCTCAGAGTACAAAGAAAAAAAGATTACTATCAGACGAGGAACAAGAGGGGGGCAAGAATCCAAGCGAAAAGAGAAATGTCTTGAAGGGTATCCCCAATAAAGAAGGGAATTTTTAACCTTTCATCTGTTATTTTGACTAATGATCAAATTAATGTATTGGGTAGAGGACTGACTTTTTCTAAGTCGTGTGGCCCAAACTCTTCAATTATTTAAAGATCTGCATAAATTCACACGCAATATGACATTGAAAAGACACTTCCTTAAGTGTGAATTGAATTCCACTCCTGATGTTACTGATACTATTGTAAATGTTCCTAATGTGATTACTGAGGTTGCTCCTGTAATTAAACATACACCATTCAAAATTCAATCCAAATTTTATCCGGCGCAATCAAAGGGTCACCATATTGATACTTTTTTCAATATGGTGAGCAATGAATTTACTGCACTGTCACGTGATTTTAAATTAGGAGAAATCAAACAGAATTTGAATGCTAAAAGAAAGTTTTGCTTTAAAAATGTTAAAAGATAACAACAATCTAATTATTAGACAGGCAGATAAAGGAGGAGGCGTGGTTCTACAAAATCGCAGTGATTATGAGAATGAAGCTCATAGATTACTTCAAGACGCCTCCTTCTATGAAAAACTTAAGAAAGAACCCACTAAAGACTTTCTAAGTCTATTGAAAACATTTCTGGATAATGCAATTACTAAATCTATTATTACATTGGCTGAATATACATTTCTGTATTCTGATTCTCCTAAAATATCGGTTTTCTACCACTTACCAAAAACGCATAAATCCGTTATCAATCCACCCGGTAGACCCATTATATCGGGGATACAATCACTCACTGCGAATTTGTCACAATTTATGGACTTTTTTCTCCAGCCTTTTGTAGTAAAACTACCCTCCTATTTGAAAGACTCCACTGCCATCCTCACGCTATTCAAAATTTTTGAATGGAAAAGCACATATAGATGGCTGACCTGTGATAGTCAGGCACTATACACACACATTTCCAATCAGAAGGGTATTGAAGCCATCCTTTGTGTGCTCGTTAATGATTCATCACTACATCATTTAAGTAGAGAGTTTATTGTCGAATCTATACGATTCGTATTGGGACATAACTACTTTATGTTCCTTTCCGACTTCTACATACAGGTTTGCGGAACAGCAATGGGCACACATTTTGCCCCAAGTTTCGCAAACCTGTATGTAGGTGATTGGGAAAATCACGCTATTCCAACAACCCCTTTAGTAATAACATCATATTGTGGCGATGATATATAGATGACATATTGGTCATGTGGGATGGTGATCTTGAGTCTACCAATCTGATTATGTCATATATAAATCAGAATGATTATAATCTAACGTTCACCCACAAAACAGATCCACTATCGGTTGAATTTTTAGATCTGAAATTGGCCACTTCTGTAAAAGGTGTTGTTAATACAGAAACATACTTTAAGGAGGTAGATATGAACAACCTCCTTATGGCCACAAGCAATCACAAATCCTCCTGGATTCGCAATATCCCAGGTGGACAATTCACACGATTGAGGAGAAACAGCAGTGATATCGAGGTCTTTGACCAACAGGCTGGAAAACTCCTCTTGAAGTTTGTCGAGAGAGGTTACTCTGCTGACAACCTAAAGAAAGAACTCGCAAGAGTGTGGCTTTTGGATCGTGATAATATGTTTGTCCCCAAAGATAAGATTAAACATACAAATAATAAAGAAATTAATTATGCCTTTATTACGAATCACAACTCAGCACATACTGCACCGACACACTTTATTCGAGCAAATACCCAGTATGTACCTGGCAGATACCTGGAATGCGCCGCTCCTCACCTCTGACAAGCCCCGTTGCGTTTGCCTTCCCAGCCTGGGTTCATGCCTGGCTGACGGGCGGCTGATCTGTTAAATGATAATGATTAGGATTTAATAGGCTGCAATGCTTCGCGTGTCTACCAGATGGCATAAATTCATGAATTGTAATGCAGTATATATATATATACTGTGCAGTATTGCAGCCAGCGGGAATAAAATGCTTCAATCCCTGCTTGGAAAATACCTCAATGCACTCGGGCAGAAAACAGTCACAAACCTCAATACACCCGGGTATACCCGAATTCGTGGGACTAGCCGAGCTCGAATAAAGTGTGTCGCCAGTGTAAAAGTATTGAGAACATTATTAACAAATACTGGGGCATTCTATGTAACGATGCAATCTTGGGCACACATCTTGTGAAAACACCCAGATTCATCAATAGGAGAGCAAAAAATATTAAAAACGTATTAGTTCCCAGCGACATTGGTAAGGGACTCTGTAATGGAGATAATAATAGTTGGTTAGGTGGTAAACCTTTGGGAAATTATTTATGTGGCAAATGTTCCATTTGCAATTATATGCATCCGGATAAGAAACAGATAATTTCTAAAACATCAAAGGAAGTAATCATTATTAAAGATTTCATATTATGTTCCTCTACTTTCATAGTATATCTGCTTGAATGTACTTGTGGATCACAGTATGTCGGTAGGACTAAACGGTGTCTCAAGACACGCATTCAGGAACATGTCAGGAACATCAGGAGTGGCTTTGACAAACATAGTGTGTCACGACACTTTTTAACACACCACAATAAAGATCCATCAATGTTAACCTTTAAGGGTATACAACATGTGCCATGTGATAGAAGGGGAGGGGATAGAATTAAAACCTTTTCAGCCCAAGAAACCTTCTGGATTAATAAATTGGACACTATGTCCCCCAAAGGGTTAAATGAGGACATAGATGTCTGGGCTTTGTACTGATTACTGATTATATATTGATTATATATTATTCTTTTCTCAGTTCTCTCTGCTTACTAGCTTATTACTGTACATTTATATCAGTAAGGTGTTATTAATTATTCTCTCTTTTATTTTAGGATAAATCCATTTTTTAATAAATGTATATGTTTATCTGTATTTTAATAAAATATTGTTTGATGTTGAATTATCAGCATTAGTCTTCAGCTGACACGATTGCCGCTGCTGCTGACTTGATTGGCTATTTGTACCTAATTGGTTGGCCAATACGAGAGGCAGGAGGTCTATTTGGTGTCTCTAACTACTGGTGCTGAATCATTCCCTGTTGAAGTAGCGTTAACAGCTACGAAACGCATAGGATTAATGATTTTATTATATTAGTGCTTATTCCAGCCTTTTATGATTATTGTGAACCTTCTGCATTAACGGAAGATCGGTCTGCATTTGTTACGAATACCGAGTTATTGCCAAACGCCCAAGCGCCATTGAAGGGCTTCACCCGAGTCCTGTACTATTGGGACTGATATCCCGCATCACGCATGTGCAAGGGATTTTCCACCATGTGACCACCAAACTATCGAGTGGAGACGCTGCCTTGCATTCTGGGACTCCGACTACCTCCGTCCCCGAGAGGGAATTCCCACCGATGAGATCTGGCCCAAGGAAAAGACGGAGTCCACAGCACGTCATCTGTACAGGACGCGGAGCTGACGTCACGATTCCAGTCGAAAGCTACCAGAGGGCCTACTCCATCTGCCGCAGTTCGATCGTGTGGTAACCTGCTGTGTAATTATACACTATATGCCTATGGTCTATCTATTAAATGTACGCAGAATACTCACCTTTATTTTACTAAACTAAATTTGATATACTTCACTATTACGGTTTTGCGCTGTTGTTTTTTGTCATTTACTGTTGTAAAGTGCTGTAGTGCTGTCGGAGTGCTGAGCCACCTCACCTGATACAGCTGCAACCGCCAATGACACGTATCATATATATTTTATAACACAGGATATTTTTGTATACAAGGGTTTATACGAGGATGCACTTATTTACGTTTACACTAGTAAGTTATAGTATTAGAGGTTTATTTAGCTGCGCACTGTACTTTTTCACTTTACTATTTATATTTGCTATGGCCTCACTTCTTTTCAAATTATGCACTTCTTTCTACCAGCCTCATGTCTCCAACTCTATTCATATATCTCCATCTCTCGTTTCTTCGACACTTCTCAGTTCATATGAACTACTTTCTTACCTGTGCCCTCTGTCACTACCCCCTGCACTAAAACAGACCCCTACAAATCATCCTCACACATTCTCTTTCTATCCATGGTTCTCCTCCTTGCTTCTGGGGATATCGATCCAAATCCTGGTCCCTGCCTTATTTCTACATGCTCTTGTTCTCGCCTGCCAAATGCAACTTCTACTCCTTCTGGTGTCAACCCCTTCAACCTCATACCTATCCCCTGCCACTCTTCCTCCTCTATCCCTTTCTCATGTTTCCTTTGGAATGCTAGCTCCCTTTTTAACAAGTTCCTCTCTGTGCATGACTTTTTTCTCTCTTACTCTCTGCTCCTATTTGCTATAACGGAGACCTGGCTCACCCAGTCAGACTCTGCTCTGGAAGATGCCCTCTCTTATGGTGGCCTTTATTCTCCCACACTCCACACACAGGTGGAGGCGTGGGGCTCCTCCTCTCCTTGCTCTGCCGTTACCGAACCCTTTCTATTCCTCCCTTTCTTGCTTTTCCCCCCTTTGAGGCTCACACTGTCCAGATCTTCTCTCCTCTCCCTGTCCACGTGAAAACTTATCAACTCAATTGACTAATGTTCAAGTAATTAAGAATTCATGTGAGGATCAGGCAATATCCACGCAAATTGACCCAGTTTCTATATATCCTCCACTCCCTTCGTCAGACACCTATTACTGTCCGGTATTCTCAACTAATGTGGGGACTACTGTGAGCAGTCCATCTGGACATTATACCCAATTGAGCCAGGTTCCTCTTCAAAAAAATTATTTATTATTGTCCTCAGCTATATAACTTAACTTGTGGTTGTCCGCTCACCAATTTTAGTAATATATTAAATAATCAGTCAAAACACAGCCGGTGCATAGGAATGGTGTTATACAGAAACACAAAACCAGGAGACCACAGAATCTCCGAAAAGATCCCTAGTAGTTGCACTCCATGGCTGCTGAGGTAAAGGGGGTTAAATACTCCCCGACACAATGTCTAGTTGGCTTATAGAGGTACACAAAGTAACTGCCCCCAGCACTGTGGGAGGACAGTTACCACTAAAAACCTTAATAGGTCAAAAATAATACAATTTTATTAAACCAAAAACAACGGCGCAAACTCATAATAAAACCAGTAAAAAAATGGGTGGTAAAGTAACCTCAGTAGGGAACAAGGGATAATCCCCAAATAGCTATATGAACAGTCCCTGGTGATGGTTGCTAAAACGTTCTGTATATGGGTGATCCACTAAGGAGGTAGGTATATAGTACCTGCTTTATTGTGTTCCAATTAACCCCTTAGATACTGAGTATCCCAACATAGGTTTGTATCAGGATACAGAGATTAATTGAGGGTCATTAACAAAACCTCCTCTCTATGGGTACAAATGATAGGTAGCTGTGTATAATGGTTGAATAAGCATTTACTCAATGAGGTAGAGAATATATAATGCTGTTAGTGAAACATACTGTAACTACCTCCTTAGTGGTTCACCCATATACGGAACGTGAAGGGGTTAAGTGCACCCGCAACCCCCCCGCAAGTCCTAAACTCACACCAAGGGCCAAATACCCCCTTCACCCACCCCTGCTATCCACAATAAAGCGGGCACGGTGGGTTAACCCCTTCATTGCCTTAGCAGCTATCAGCTATGGTAATGAAGCAGCATTTCTGTATTTTTAATAATATTGTGCAGGAGCAGGGGGTCCCCTGAGCTTTGATTTGTGGCTCATGGAACCCCCTGCTCACTGTACAATATTATTAAAAATACAGTCATGCTGCTTCGTTACCATAGCACATAGCCGCAAAGGTAAGGAATGAGTGTTTATTTATATATGTGTTTTATTCATACTGTAGATGTGCAGAGGGTCTCCGGAGCTGAACCGCTGTGGTTGTAGGTCCGGGGACCCCCTGCTTCCCGAGATACAGGCCCCTTTAGGGGGTGCCGGTATCCCTCTGCTTTGTTTACATCCCACGGTCACGTGATCGGGACCTTTAAATGCAGAGGGATACCGGCACCTCATAAAGGGGCCTGTATCTCGGGAAGTAGGGGGTCCCCGGACCTGAAACCAACGCGGTTCAGCTCCGGAGACCCCCTGCACATCTACACTATGAATAAAAATGTATTTTAAATAATTTTTAATGTGCCGATGTTTGCGCAGAGAGAGCAGCGGTTCTCTCTCTGCTGCAAACACATCTCGCCAGGGGACGGCCTATAGTATCATTGATGTGCATATACAGTACTATATGTCTATGTTAGGGGTTATAGGGTTGTTGTTATACAGTATATACTGTATATATACAGTATATACTGCATTACAATTCATGAATTTCTCGGCTTCAAAGACAACAGCTCGCAAACGCCCCCATGCGTTTTTACACGGCATTGCAGTATTGCAGCCAGCGGGAATAAAATGCTTAAATCACAGCCGTGAAAATAACGCAATACACCCTGGGAGAAAACGACACAAAACCGCACATCACCGGGATAATCTGAAATTCGCGGAGCTAGCCGAGTTAGAATAAAGTTGGTCGCCACTGTAGATCAGAAGATTTTAGTCCTGGTCCAGAGAAGGCTGGTTCTGGTACAGTAAAAACTAATGTAACTTCCGAGAAGAAATGTATCAAGTTAGGTGGGGTACGTGTGACAAATTCCTCAATTATAGCACAGATTGTATTGAATTTGTGGTTCTAAAGCATTCAGAAGTTTACCCAATGATTGGTGGGATTCTTGTTATCTAGGATTTTTGTTGCATAACTAAAGATAACTAAAGAAACTCCTTCAAGTTATCATTCCCGACAGTTACTAAGACACAAAGTTTGATTATCTTTTAAGGAGATAATTGAGGATTTTAATGCAGTTGTTAATTTTTTAATACCTGCCACTGGAGTATATGATAATTGGGGAAGAATACGAGCACTTACTCGATTAGTGGAGGAATTGGCTAATGATACAGAGGATGCCTTATTAGGGATCAATACGAAACTGTTGGCTCTTAGATCCATGACCTTACAAAATAGGATGGCTTTAGATTATTTATTGGCAGCCCAAGGAGGTGGTTGTGCTGTGGTGTGAGAATAATGTTGCACCTATGTTCCTGACAATACAGCTAACATTACCCATGATACAGTGGCGGCCGCCTTTATCCTTCTGCGGCCGCCACCGCGGGGATTTTTAAACCGGGGAGGCGCGCGGATTTTTTCCGGCTGGTTTCCCGTGCCGCGGGCGCTTTCAATGATAAGCGCCATTAGTGCTTATCTGATGATGCGGCCGCCGCGCGGGAAACTCCGATAGAAATGGAGAAAAGCCCCGCATTTATCCGGGTAAGCTTTAGAATAAAGGCGGCCGCGACAGTATACTGGGGGTAAAAGAAGTAGTGTCAAAGTTGGAAGACTCTTTGAAAGTAACATCTAGCTGGGACCTGGGACTAGGCGCGTGGTTTGGGTCACTAGGAGCAAAACTGGTGCAAGGAATGATTGTGTGTATGTGTTTTTGTTGTCATATTCATTGTTATCTCTTGCGTTAAAAGATTGATCACCAAGCTGACCACTCAAGTCATTCCCTCCATGCCCCTCCAAGAAGATATATATGAAGAACAGACTGAAACCCTTCTAATGTAAAAATACTCTCATGATGTGATCCAACAAATAAATGCTTGTCATGAGAGGGAAAAACAATTGAGAATGGATAAGGAGTGGGTGAGACTCCAAGGAATTGAGGTACCGGACCAAGGGTTATACACCAAGGAAATACCCTCTACCAGGGATGGATACCGTGTTTTCCAAGACTAAAGTTATACATTTCTCACTGAAGATTTAAAAAAGTATAAGAGAAAGGACTGTTGATCTAATATTGTTGAAATTAACATACTGTAGAAATAGATGACATATTGATGAAATGGACTGGGGGGGTATCACGTGAGACCAGTGCTTTTAACACCAAAATACCTGGATCCTTTGATTGAGCAAAGCAAGAGATAAAATAAATTGCGATTTATTTACAGAATGAACATACACAGCTTGATTTACAATTACAACGAAAAATACATTTACTGGAACTGGGTCAAATGAAATAAATGTTCTCAAAATGAAATGTTGCCAAAACAAAGTCTCTAGGAGCAATTTCCCAGGAGTGGGAAAAGTGCTTGCAAAAAGAGCCTGAAACAGTCCTCGGTCAGCAGTGCAACTTGCCACTGCTGTTTACTCTGCTGGAACTGCTTCTTTCGTGATGAAACTTTAAAATCTTGAAGCTTAGATATTTCTGGCATGAATCCTTAGATGGTATGACAACCTTACAGCATGATGAAAACTTGTTACAGAATGATGACTCTCCCTAAACTGAGCTGTTTTAGGATTTATAATACCTCTGGGGTTCATTCCCAGAAAACCTGCAGGCCAATCAAAATGCCTGAGCGATCTCCCTAGCAACCAGGCTGAGTCACTCACCTGCTTGCCAGTCCTGTGTAGCTTGGCACTGGGAGCTTCAGCCTAGCAACTAGGCATGTGCGACAAACGCCATCTTTTCCACACTTGTCATGCCAGCCCACCTGTCGGTTCAGTGCCTTAAATTCTGGGATGGGGGACAATTTGCCAGGGTGGTTCTTCCTTTCCCACTCCTTGCTAACAAAAGGTTTAACACTTTCATACCCTGGATGGCCTTTGAAGCTCAGGGGGCGGAATAACCCCTGTTTCCCATGCAAATTGATTTTTATCCATACTGAATGACTTCCTCTGAACCTTACTTTAATACAAATAGAATCATTGGGTATTTTTAAAACGATTTTATTTTCCATTTATACAGAGAAACCTTGCCATATGCATATACCTTTGAATGTAATTCAATTCCCTGCCCAGTCTTACTGTTCTGGTCTGTGCTGAAGCAGGGAGATTTGGCGGTGAGCAGCAAACTGCTTTGTAGGGAGGATTTTATCCGGTGGTCTGTGTTCCTCATGTCCTCAGGAATCTGGGAGGATTCCTGAGTACTTGTTTCGGGGTAACCCGCAACACTGGCCCCCATCTACGCAAACACACCCCGACAACATTTTACAGTAAAATCACTCCTGAAACTCACGCTCTGCACCTCTCTGCTGGTTAGCACTCCTGGAACTGTAAAAATACACATACATCTTTATTACCAATGCTGTTACATGCCATGATTGGGTTGAAGAGCTGACAATCACAATTCCCCCATATGGCTCAGGGGCACCCAGCCGGGTATAATACCTTTATTTACTGGCTTGGGTACACCTTCACCATCACAGGGGGTTTCTGGAGATGAGATTGTTGGTGGTGTGCAGAATCCATTTCATCTCCATTTTGTCTGTCTTTGTCTTCGCAAGTCTCTGTCTTATGTTTCATGCTGTGTTCCTGCAATCATTTCATGTGAGAAAGTATGTGTATGTGTCAGTTTTGCTACCAGGACTCAAGGCCAAAGCGGCCTATGGCTCAATGCCCAGAAATGAGGGAGAAGCATGTATTCTGCAGTTATACTGACTTAGAGATAAAAATGTATCATAACAGTTCTTGTTCATTGTATTAAGATGTTTTAACCCAATTTTTACTTATTTAGTGACCTTTATAATGATTGGTTTAGAATAGGGAGGAGATATTGTATTCTACCCAGCAACTTATGGTAGACAAAGAAACTCATATGTGTATAAAAAGCCTGCAAGGGCCCTCCCCTTGCAGAGTCTCTTGTTGACACTCCTGTATGATCATTCAGTAAAATACAATAAACGACTCATTATCTACGACCCGTGTTTGCTCTTATCTTCGTGCATTTGCAAACAACGAAAGCACTATATAAATAAAGACATACATACGTAAGGAACCCAAACCCTCTCTAATAGCACATCTGAGACCAGATGCATTGTAAGTAACCCAAATCCTCTCTAATACATGCCTGAAATCAGATGCATTGTAAGGAACCCTAACCCTTTATAATAGCATGCCTGAGATCAGATGCATTGTAAGGAACCCCAACCCTCTCTAATAGCACATCTGAGACCAGATGCATTGTAGGTAACCCAAAGCCTCTCTAATACCGTGCCTGAAATCAGATGCATTGTAAGGAACCCTAACCCTTTATTAGCGTGCCTGAGATCAGATGCATTGTAAGGAACCCCAAACCTCTCTAATAGCGCCCCTGAGATCTGATGCATTGTAAGGAACCCAAACCCTCTCTAATAGAACAGCTACCCTGCATCATTTACTGGTTTGGGATCTTTTGGTGGTTAGTTACGCTCTCCACCAACCAGGTATATCTAACTAGGAGTACATTAGGTACTCTCACCTAACAGGTACCTTTAGGCCAAGAGCTTTTTGTATATTATTAGTTCTTTGTTTACTCTCTTATAGAGTGAGATCAGATATATTGTCAATTCTTTTGTATTTGATACAATTTTCAAATGACCTGAAAATTGCAAAGAACCCTCTAGGGATGCCCAGGAAACCCAATGGTTCCTAGTAACCCCTGTTGAAAAACACTGCTTGAAATGAAGGCGACATGTCTTTTTTTTTTTTTAAATCAAACAAACAAGATTTTATTTTTTTCACTTTCATTGTTTATGTGATAACTTACAGTACCTTATGTAAAACCTCCTTTTAATTTCTCCTAGCAAACGCAGAATAAAAAAGAGACCTAACCGGTTTAAATGACACTGTGGGGGATATTCTCGTAGCTGCGAGAAGTGCATATTCATGTGGAAAGTGCACTTTTCAATCAAATATATAGGTACCCATATTCTGAAAGCCCTTCTTGCATGTCCAAACTATACAAGAGAGGCTTTTTTAGAAACGGTTTCATTCCGGCTCTGCAAATCCGAGCAGTATGACAAAAATGGCACAAGCTCTCTGGAATTCTTGTAGCTCTGTTATCTCTAAAGTGCTAAGACGCTAAATGTGTTGAGGATATCGCTGAGAACCTGTTTCCGCAGCTAAAAGATAAAGTAAGCCATTTTTAATATTTTTGACTGGCACTCGAGAGTTCTGTGTCAGATACAGTACAGTTGATCGTTTTAATTTGAGGTACAGTATCACCAAACATGTTGGAGTCAGAGAAGAACTGGCATCAATGCAGTCAGTATTAAATTAGATGGGTTAATACCATTAGCAGGGAAATAGGTGGCAGGGGGGCGTGGGTGAAAGAAGATGTGTATATCGCTGGGTCCAGGATTAGGAGAGATTTATTTATAAAATGTTTTACCAGGAAATAATAAATTGAAAGTTTCCTCTCGTTTTCAAGTATGTACTGGGCACAGAGTTATGATGACAGATACATGGGGGCCTATGCAGTAAGCATTCATAAGTCACTTATCGACCACTTATCGCCCAAAATGCCTACTGCTATTCAGTAAGCGTTGATAAGTGGGCAATAAAGGGTTGAATCAGCAAAAAAAAATTGGTTCAAAAACCAATCGCCGACGGAGCGGCGATAAGCCACCTAACGGCGCTTTTCAGAATGTTTATAAACTCACGCAATTCTAGTAGCAGCGAGTAGGTTATCGACGCCTATGGCCGCTCTAGAATGGCGATTTTTTCCCCAAATCCAAACGCCAGGAAAAGTTGGCAAGTTGGTGGGGGGAAGCTGGCGATGAGCATCGATGAGCGGCGAAAAGCAGAGAGACGGGACTTAGAAAAAAACAGGTCTTTTTCCTACATCGGATTGATGCCGGGGAGGAACAGCGGTCCCCTTCTAAGAATACCCTGCAATATGTACTAGACCTTAGGAAGCGCCTAGATGTGGTCGGCCATTTTGCTAGGGAGAATCTTAGATCAGCCCAGGACAGTAAGGAGAGATATTACAATCAAAATGCTCGCATGAGAGTGTTTCACCCGGGAGACCAGGTGATGTTATTATTACCCAGTTGCGAGAGTAAACTCCTGGCCAAATGGCAGGGCCCATTCGAAGTACTCCGCCGCACGGGTGATGTGGATTACGAGATCGCTCAACCAGGGTCCACGAAGGGTAAACAAATTTACCATGTGAACTTGCTGAAACCCTGGAAGATGCAGCGGTCTCTATTCATCCATCCGGTGGAGGAGGAAACAGACTTGGGTCCTCAGCCCATACGGGAGAACATCGTGGGTGACGATAAAATCCCAATGGGTAAACAGTTGTCCTCTGAACAAAAAGGGGACTTGTTAGCAATAATTACACAATTCCATGATGTTTTTTCTGATTTACCAGGGAAAACTAACTTAATTTCACATGCGATCGAGACAGCACCTGGGGTAAAAGTACGTTCCCGTCCTTAAAGGTTGCCGGAAAGTCGTAGGGCCCTGGTAGAGAAGGAGGTACAAGAAATGTTACACTTAGGAGTGATTGAGGAATCATGCAGTGAGTGGTGTAGTCCACTAGTTATGGTCCCTAAACCCGATGGGAAGGTAAGATTTTGTGTGGACCTCCGAAAGGTCAATGCGGTATCCAAGTTTGACGCATATCCGATGCCAAGGGTGGCCGAATCAATTGACGCCCTTGGTAACGCGGAATATATATCCACGCTGGACTTAACAAAAGGATACTGGCAAATATCCTTAGAGGAAAAGTCCAAGTGCAAAACAGCCTTTACCACTCCCATGGGTTTATACCAATTTGTGACAATGCCATTAGGACTGCATGGAGCCCCAGCCACATTTCAGAGTCTAATGGATAAGGTGCTGAGACCCCATAGGACTTATGCCGCAGCCTACCTAGATGACATTGTCATTTATAGTAAACACTGGCGGGCCCATCTAAATAGGCTGAAAGCGGTTCTCAAATCTCTAAGAGAGGCAGGGCTCATAGCCAACCCTAAGAAATGTGCCTTGGGTAAGGTGGAAACCAAATACTTAGGGTATGCAGTGGGAGGTGGAAAAGTAAGGCCACTAGCCAACAAGGTAGTTGCCCTGAAAGAAGTTCCGATCCCCCCCAAAAAAATGCAGGTACGCTCTCTCTGCTGGGTTTAGCAGGATACTACCGGCGGTTCATCCCCACCTACTCGGAAGTGGCAGCCCCTTTAACGGACCTCACAAAAAAGTGTGCCCCTACACAAGTGGTATGGTCAAGGGAGTGTCAGAGAGCCATTGAGGACATAAAAAGGTGTCTATCAGAGGGCCCGTCCTTAGAAGCCCAGACATCCAGGCCTTTTGTAGTGCAAACAGATGCATCACAGATAGGGCCAGGGGCAGTGTTGTCACAACAGTTTGAGGGAGTTGAACACCATATCCTTTTCCTGAGTAGGAAATTGTTCCTGAGGGGGAAAAAACTACTCAGTGATTGAGAAGGAGTGCCTCGCAGTAAATTGGGCAATCGAGGCTTTAAGGCATTACCTGGCAGGAGTCCATTTTACTCTGGTGAATGACCATGCTCCACTGAAGTGGTTAAATAGTATGAAAGATTCCAATGCTAGATTAACTAGGTGGTATATGGCCCTCCAACCCTTCTCATTTGAGATTCAGCACAGGCCGGGAAAAGAGAACGCAAATGCTGATTTATTTTCTAGAGAAGGGGTGGATGGTCGGGCTTCAGCCGTGCGTAGCCCCAGCCACACACTAACAGGGGAGGAATGTGACAGGGTAAATAAAAGCCACCAGCTATATGCCTGGCAGACATATGTTTAGTCTGCAGTACAGCAATGATGAGGTTAACTTCAGCTGGGAAGCTCATGGCAATTAGTTGGATCCCAGCTACCTAATCAAGGTGTGTTAAAAACCCCAGGATGTGCACACATGCAGGCTAGCTGGTCAGGAGACAGGAGTGAGTTACTGAAGAGATTACTGATAGAAGGTCTGTTTGCACAGTACATGGTTTTATGAACTGTTGTGTCCTGCATGTTGAAGAGAAACTGCTTTGTTTGCCATGCAAGAGAGACTGCGTTGTTTGCCACGCTGAAGATAAGCAATTTTGTTTTGTCTGCTGAAGAGAATCTATTTTGTTTTGTGTGTTGTATGTTTTTTTTAAGGCTAAATAAATAAGCCTTGTCAAGAGACCCCGCGTGTGTAGTTGCATGTACACTGCAACAGTGGCCTATATCATCTCCCTGCTCATTGATGATGCCTTGGCATGGGCTTCTCCCATCTAGGAACAAAGGCCGGAACAACAACCTACGACACAGCCCGCTTCAACAAAGAATTCCGCCGAGTATTCAACACCTTTAAGACCCACCTTAAGACACACTTGCTTAAAGAAGCATATGAATAGCACTGTGGATATTCTAAACACGATACATAAAGCTTGGCCCCCTGCAGACGCACTTACCAGAACTCCCTCCTACTGTCTCTGTACGTTCTCCCTACCTACCAATTAGACTGTAAGCTCCTCGGGGCAGGGGCTCCTCTTCCGAAATGTTACTTTTATGTCTAAAGCACTTATTCCCATGATCTGTTATTTATATTATCTGTTATTTATTTGATTACCACATGTATTACTACTGTGAAGCGCTATGTACACTAATGGCGCTATATAAATAAAGACATACAATACAATACAATACAACACACCCAGACGCAAGGTAACAGCTGCTTCATCTCTCTTCCATATTTATTTTTATTTATTTATAAAAATGTTTTACCAGGAAGTAATACATTGAGAATTACCGCTCGTTTTCAAGTATGTCCTGGGCACAGAGTTATAAAAAAATACATGGTTACATTAAAAGAACAGGGTTATACAGTCAATTCCCAGACATTTCATGGACAGATAGAGTTGGAAAATTGGATACAAGGGATAAAGGGCTTGTGAGTTTCAGATTGAAATAGAGCAGCTTTAACATCACCAAACATAAGCGAACGGCAGCAATCGGCTCACACCCTTTGGCTGCCCTTTGGCTGTGCCGCAGGCTGTCCGCCATTTGGGCAACGCAGATGTACACTGGGGTGGTTCAGATTGAATCTGCTGCAGCTGTGCACAAAAAGATCTTTGTGTCCACTTGGCTCATTAACATTCCAGTGGTGGGGGTTAACGTTCCACAAAGTACAAGCAAATGTTAACCCTTAGCACGCTGATCCTGTGCAGAGGGGAGCAGTTCTTGGGGAGCCCCATCAGGCTGTCCACCTTTGGGGCAACGCAGATGTACACATATATGTCAAGGCAGTCATCCCGTGGCCGAGTATGCAGTCAAATTTCAGACCATAGTCGCAGAGACCGGCTGGAACGATGAGGCGTTAGCGGCTGCATTCTGGCAAGTCCTGTCCGAAACCTTAAGGATGAACTTGCCGCATTGGAACGCCCCACGGAACTAGAGGAACTCATCAGCCTTTCGAGTGGATTTGAGGTTACAAGAGAGAAAGGCCGAAAGAGAACGTCGTAAGCAAGGTATGCAATCTCTCCATGACCTTTACACAGGGCCCTTTAATCCTACTTTCACGGACCTGGAAGAACCCATACAGCTCATAGGCAACAAACTTTCGCAGACTTAATGCCGGACTCTGTCTCTATTGCAGCAATTTCGGACACCAGGTAACCTCCTGTCCCCATAAGTCGGGAAACGACAAAGTTCCAGTGAGAGCCGGGAGTATCGCACTGGGAACTCTATCTGCCTCCCCTCCTAAGATGCCAACCAGGCTTCTGTTACCTGTCACGCTTACCGGTGATACCTTCAAGGCCTCCATTCGGGTCTTTCTAGACTCCGGGTCAGGTGGCAATTTTAATGACCAGGGATTTGCAGAGAAAAATAAACTCCCTTTGGTACGCAAAAGCCACCCAATAGGTCTGGAAGCTATTGACGGCCATCCCTTACAACCCGCCTTTATCTCTCTTGAAAGAGATATTCTGCAGATTTACATAAAATAATATACAAATATCTATAGTCGTTATCCACACAGAACCAGCCACGACCCGAGTAAAGACTTAAAGTAGACATGGTATAACGGACGTTACTCCGAAGGGGGGCATGATCCAATGCAAGTAACATGGCCAAGTATATGCACCTCCCTTTAGTGTTAAGTGTGGGCACCTAGGGAAGCACTGTGTCAATGGGAAACAGTAAGGATTGGGCTTTGTTCCCGCCCCCACGATGCGCCCTGTGACGAGACAGGTAACGCGCCTCGCACTGAGGTTGTGCCCAGGCGTGTAGTCACCACACGGATTGGGTTTAGGCCCCGCCCCGTGACGCCACGGAGAAGCTCCCTCGCGCACCTACACACTGGCGCCGTGTTGCCAGGGACATGCACTGGTTTAACACGATTACCTCCAATTTCTCCACACCTGCGGTACACTCCGCCCCTGCTTACGAGTGAACAGAATACGTCTGATTATTCATCCCTCACAGCCTGGTGCAGCCCTGCTATTGGCTGTCACTCTTTTATATGCTCAGCCAGCCCACCTGCAAGTTGGCTGAGCATAACCATAGTTTGTGACTCGTGCTTGCCTCAAGCAACCTGCTGTTTACCTTGCCTTGTTTCCTGCCTGCTGCTTTTCATTATACCTGACCCTTGCTTGCTCCTAAACCTCTGCCTTCTCTGACCCTTGACCTCGGCTTGTATATTCCTGGACCCCTGCCACGCACTACGACCATCCGACTTCTCCAAACCCAGACCACAGCGATTACCCGTCCACAACGACTACGACTCTGCAATCCGGACGCGGTTGCGCAGTTGTTGGTCGGTGAATTCAAAAATTCCCACATCAGCCTTGCGGCCCCGTCCTGTTTGTGGTGAGCACCCGTTACAGTAACAAAGAGTATTTTAGAAAATAAAAATAGAATCAAAATTGAGTTAAATCCTTTTTATATATCTAGAAGCATCTTATTTTATATTTTATTATCTTCTGCTTAATTGTACAACCCCGCTATTATTAACTTTAAGTTAATTTCATCACTTTGAACAACCGATTACAATTATTACTCTATTTTTATTTTATTGATTGCCACTTTATTACAGAAACCATATGTTTTCTATTTCCACGCCTAGAATTCCTTGCCTGCCTCATCCTTACTATGGGGTCTATGCAGTAAGCGGCGAAAAAGCACTTTCGGCAGGGGTTTGAACTCGCTATGTTTTTGGTGAGTTGCTCTCACAGTATGCAGGAAGGCCCGAATACGTGCGAGAGCAACATTTTTCTAATTGGCGAGTAGCTGGCGGCGAGACAGTCTGCCTGCCGAGAAGGGCTCCCCTGGTGAGATCTGTCTGCAGCAGAGAGAGATCCACCACTCTCTCGGCGCAAATCTCGCCGTAAAAAAAATATTTTTAAATAAAATTTTATTCATAGTGTAGATGTGCAGAGGGTCTCCCGAGCTGAACCGCATTGGTTTCAGGTCCGGGGACCCCCTGTTTCCCAAGATACAGGCCCCATTATGGGGTGCCGGTATCCCTCTGCTTTTAAATGTCCCGATCACGTGACCGTGGGATGTAAACAAAGCAGAGAGATACCGGCACCCCATAACGGGGCCTGTATCTCTGGAAGTAGTGGGTCCCCGGACCTAAAACCAACGCGGTTCTGCTCCGGAGACCCCCTGCACATCTACACTAGAGTCAAAACCCACATATCAATAAACAATAATTCATTACCGTAGCGGCTCTCCGCTATGATAATGAAGCTGCATTAATAGCCTCTAAGGCAGGCCTGCACAACTTGTACAGTGAGAAGGGCCACACTGCTCCAAGGAAAAAAGATTTGGGCCGCACGGGTAAAATCATCATCATCATCATCATCTCTCCTCCAGCACCTCATCATCATCCTCAAATATATCTCCCCCAGCACCCTTCATCATCATCATCATCATCATCATCCTCATATCTCCCCCAAAACCCATCATCAACCTTTGCGAGACTCCCCATCGATCTCTCATACCCCCATCTCTCCCCCTCACCCATACACATAATACTCCCCCTCCACATCAAACACACAATACCACCTGCACACCACACACATCCCACCCCCCTGCACCTCATATCACTCTCCCCCCTACAACTCACATCACTCTCCCCCCTGCACCTCACAGCACTCTCCCACCCTGCACCTTGCAGCACTCTCCCCGCTGCACTTCACATCACTCTCCCCCCCTGCACCTCACATCACTCTCCCCCCCTGCACCTCACATCACTCTTCCCCCCCTGTACCTCACATCACTCTCCCCCCCTGCACCTCACATCACTCTCCCCCCCTGCACCTCACATAACCCTCCCCCCCCTGCACCTCACATCACTCTCCCCCCCTGAAACTCACACCACTCTCCCAACTCACAAGGAAAACAGAGTCGGGCCCCACAGCCCACAGCCCATTTCAGCAGCCCCCCACAACAGCCCCCACAGCCCATTTCAGCAGCCCCCCACCCCATGTCAGCAGACCCCCCTCCCATGTCAGCAGACCCCCCTCCCATGTCAGCAGCCCCCCAGCTCATTCCAGCAGCCCCCCGCATGAATGAACTACCCCCCCCCTCCATCCCATGCTTACCTGACGATGGTGGCGGCGGCGGCAGGGAAGCGTGAGGGAAGCACAAGGGATGCACGCTCTAGCAGCAGACCCGAAAGTTCCGGGTCGCGCTACACTGCTAGAGCGCGTCACCCTGCTGGAGCAGGCTGAGGGGGGGGGAGAGCGCAGTCACACAGACACTGCTGGAGCGCGCTCCTTCTGTCCTTACCAGGGAAGGGGGGTGAAGTGGGTCCGTCGCGGGCCGCACTGGGTGCCGCGGCGGGCGGCATGCGGCCCACGGGCTGTATGTTGCAGGCCTGCTTTAAGGTATAGAAGCTGCTTTAATGTATTTTTACAGGCTCTGAGAATGGGGCATCGGGTGCCAGTGTCACCGCCATTTTTATTGCGTCCACGTCATGTGACGTGTGACATGTAAACAATGGGATACCGGCACCCGATGCCCCATACCGAGGCCAGTAAATCAGGGGGTCCGTGAGCCAGAAATCAAAGCTGTTCAGCTCAGGAGACCCCCTTCTCCCGCACACTATTAATAAATATACATTAAAGCAGCTTCATTACCTTAGCGGCTATTCGCTAAGGCAATGAAGGGGTTAAGGCACAATATCATGTTTATTGGGGACAATTGCCCCCAATAAACATTGCAATACACAACACACCCACCCCCTGTTCCCCCAACAGCCCCTATACCCCCTAACATACATAACATAGCTTAATTGTTTGGGGATGCACAGGAATTATACTACAGGCCGGAGGTGGCCCTCGAGTGGTCCCCGCAGGTGCCCAGGGGTCCCTGCTTACCTGCAGTACCAATTCTGTGCTCCCCCCCAAATTAAAAAACACATAAATACTTTTAAATATATACACTCCCCCCCCCCTCCCGCCCCCTAACACATACAGTACAGTACTGCACAAAATTACTATTATCCACATATGGATAATAGTGCATTTGCCTATTTCAAATACAAGAAGCATCAGAATTAAAATAAATACATCTTGCACTCACCCCTGCCAGGCACCCACGATGAAGGCCGTCCTCATCCTCACCCCGTCCCTGCCCTCCCGTGCTGCAAAAAATACAGAAAAATAAAAAGATACAATATAATGTCCCCCAACCACTACCCACCCGGGAGGCCTACCCACCCTTGGGAACAATACCCCCTTCACCCACCCCCCACTACCCACAATAAAACCACCACACACAACAGCCCCACAACCCACCTCCTAGGCCCCACAATAAACATTACCATATTTAATAAACATTAATACATAACCCACCCAACCCCTGTACCCCCCCATAAAAACATGATTTATTATTTTACATACAGGGTTAATACCACAGACCTATGGTAGTACCCGGTGGTCCCGACGGGTGTCCGCAGGCCCCACCGTGCACCAGAGGGGGGTGCCCACAGGTATCTGAGGGTCTCCGGGTGGTCCCCGCTAGGCGCCGTGGGCCTCCAGGTGGTCCCCGCGGGTCACCGTGAGCTGCACTGGGGTCCATGGGTGGGCCCGCAGGTGTCTGGGGGTTCTCAGGTTATCAGGCCCTCAGGTGGTTCCCACGGGGGTCTGGGGCCCACGGGTGGTCCCTGCGGGTCCGTGGGGCCCCTACAGCTGTGGGGCCCCCAGGTTCTTCCCCACAGGTGTCACCTGTGGGCGTCCAGGGGTCCTCAGGTGGTCTCCATAGGTCCCCGCAGACCTAAGGTACCAACCATGTATGTAAAAAAAATAAAACATGACCTACATTTAAATAAATCAACCCCCACCCCCTGACCACCAAACACATACAGTACAGTAATGTGCAAAATAACTATTATCCTGATATGGTTACTAGATTATTTGACCATTATTAATCACATAAACCAGCATAAATAAAGTAAATAAATACAGTTCTACTTACCACAGCAATATGATGGCTATCAGGATACTGCAGAAAAATACATAGCAAATACATTCTAATGTCCCCTAACCCCTTAATTACCTTATTGGTTAATAACCGCGAAATTTATTAAGGGGTTAACCCACCCTGCCCTGATACCCACCCACAAGGCCTAACCACCCTCCCCAGGCAACTACCCCCACCCATCACCCATTCATTTGTACAGTGGCTTCATCATGCCCATATATAATATATATAATATATATATAATATGGGCATGATTAACCAATATACAAAGAAATGGTTAAGGATTACCAAAACATGCCAAAATAAAAACATCACATTGCAAAAATAAACACAACACGTCTCAAAATCCAAACACCACATAGCAAAATCTAAATCAAAACATCACATAGCAAATCAAAATCAAAACATCACATAGCCAAATATAAAACACAGCACATCTCCAAATAAAATCATGATTTAGCCAAATGTAAAACCCACCACATCTCAAAATCAAAACATCCCACAGCCAATTAAATATCTAACAAATGCCAATCAAACAATTGAATGATACAATGTGTACATGATGCAAATAATCTGTGCATCATGAAACACTATGCCAATCAATGTTCAAACTAAAAGAAACAATTACAAACAATATACAATGGCATCCAAACAATAAGAAATTAAAAACAAAGCAAAAAGTAAACCAAAAGAAATTAACATCAATTAATCCAATCCAAAATCAATTACACAATTCACTATTAAAATCCCAAAACCAAACAATTCTGAAATAAATGTAGCCCTTTTTCCCTCTAATGTGAAGGGTCTACTAGTGCTGGTGGTATCTGTCGGCTCACAGCCTCCGCTACTGGGAGCCTGTGGTAACGAATATACTGAGTGGCAGCGCCTCCACCTGCATGGGATCCCAATTGGATGGGATAACACCAAGCAGGAACTATTAATAACAGTCCACACATTATAAGAATAACAATAATAACATTTACTATGAGCAATAACCATAAACCACATACAGGCAATAGCAATACTAATGGTTACAGCTATACCTCGCCATGCAGGACGCTGTCCCATCACTGTGTATCTCCACACCGTGTCCACAGTACCAGAGGTGTCCTTAGGTCACTTCACCCAATAAGTGTCCCCAAAGATGCCCACCCCTCTAGGCGTGATCAGCGCCTTATTATACAGATGTTGGTGCACGTTTGGTGAACGATACCTGCCGAGTGTGTCCACACCCGGGTGCGCTAACAACGAGAAGCAAGGGATCCAACGTTATCCTCCGCTGGATGGGATGTCTCCCTCTGGAGTGACTTCCGCAATGATGGTCGCTCCCTCTCTTGCAGTCTAGTCACAGACTGCACCAGCAATAGTTCAAATGAAACCACTGTGGCCTTAAGCTGGCTAATCACTAAAAGGGCAGGATCCCTAACTGAAGGGGCCTTCCCTAAAGCAGCCACAATCTAGGGTGAGTTGGAGCCTAACCGGGGCCTAGGGGATCTCTGGCCTAGTGCAGAGGGTCACAGACCCTTGCACCTATACAACCTCCCCTAGCTGTGTCCCAGCTCCAACTGCCAGCGAGCCCTCAGAGCACCAACTGTAACAACTGCCTCAGCAGGGAATCCTAACACTCCATTGGCCAGGCCTAGTCACCTGACTCCGCAGCAACCTCCCTTCTCCCAAGCTGCAGCAGAGGTAAAAGCCAAACCAGGGAAATCAGGCCACTTTCTCCCCCCGGTAAAACACCAACGGCCCTGCTTGGCAACAGCGAAACATAATATGACCATACACATATTTTACACAATAAAAATGCAGATCATATATATACAACTTATCACTTCATATCAGCTCTACATGAGATTATACATTTCACTGAACATCACTATGGGCCTCATGCAGTAAGCGTTGATAAGGGAATTATCGCCATTTTATAGCCAAAATTGGGTTTGAGATTCAGTAAGCGCCGATAAGTGCTTGATATCGCCATGTTTCGGAGCCGATTATTTTGTTATGGCCAGTCGGCTGCCGATAAGCCTGTTTTCGGCACTTATCGCCACTTTTTTAAATCGGCTGTATTCAAGTAGCAAAATCAGCTTATCGGGGCTGATCGGCACTACGAAATTGAGATGTTATGGCCAATTTCTCCCGCCAACTAAAGTTGGCAGTTTGGAGGGGAGAACGATCGCTAAGGCTGCCGGAACGGCACTTAGAAAAAAAAAATCTTCTGTACATCAATGGAGTCAATGGAGCGGGGACGTATAACAGTATAGTACTGTTTACGTTTCATTGCTCACAATACAAACGTCATTTGCATTACAGTGTGGGGGCATTCCCTGCATTGTGTCACAGCTGACGTGTATTATTTGCATAACATTATACTTTTACATGTTTTCAGCATTTGCGGGTCACATTACTCATCATGTGATGATGTGTCAAGGGAAAATACTATACTCAACTCTTAAAGGAGAACCTCACATCATATCACACATTTTAATGAACTGAGCGACAATTATTTACATGATGTTACACATGTCACACATGTCACACATACACAGTATATTCATCTTCCTTTACATTACACAATGCTAGTAATGTGTCACGCATCTTTAAACGTTCATGTACATCTGTATTCTCATGTTTACATATACTTTTGGGTCCTCCCTATTTTCATGACGTCACTTATTGGACGCTCAATCACATTGCATGTTTACATTGTAACCGTAGCATTACAAGCACTTCAACCTAACTTATACACACATGTACAGTAATTCAGCATTGGGACACCTTGTAAACTCATTCTATAGCAACTATCCTCCTTACAGAAATGCATGCATATGCACACGACTATTCATTGTTGTCAACATGTCACAATAACATGCCTAATTACACATGTTACACAAAACTTTCCCCACGTCAATCTCAGCCTTTTTGTCTAATTACATGACTGACTGTTGCGTTCACAAGTGTTACATGCATTGCACATTACACTATTTATTTTCAAGCAATCTTTGTACAAAGCTTCACGTCACATCATTGGCAAATATCATCATTCCCTGCAGAATACACACAACAAATACTTATAACAACAACTGCACACAGCTTGCCACAGAAGTACTTTATTATGTTAATGTAACACCTTGCATTTTACTATGTCACCTGACATCATCACATACCTATTTAAAGGACGCCCATTACCTGCTCATTCACAGCTACTCATTTCAAAATGTTGAGATTGTTTAGGAGACGGAGGAACATTCTTTTCTATGACATGCTTGATGATCAAGAGAATCATATAGGGCAAGGGAGGGACACACCGAGGGACAGTGACAGGGACAGTCACGCGGATACGACAGAGACAGGGAGAGGGACAGGAGATCAGAGGAGAAGACAGAGGAGACAAGTTGTGCCTCGTCCGCGTCTGTACAGGGAGAGAACCCTGTTAGATGGGATGAGTGAGGAGGAGATTGTACGTCGCTATCGTTTGAGTTCAGCAGCAATCTTATCTCTTTATGAGGAGATAAGGGGAGATTTAGATTTTTTCACAGCCAGAGGTCGTGCAGTCCCTGGGCTTGTTAAAATGCTGTGCTCATTACATTATCTTGCTTCCGCATCATACCAGACAACTGTGGGCATAGTGGGCGGGGTCTCGCAATCTACATTCTCGCGGGCCTTGACCCAGTTTCTCTATGCACTCAATAGACGCGCTAGGAATTATATTCATTTTCCTACAGAGGCGACAGAGTGGCTGGAAGTCAGGACTGGCTTTTATAATATAGCAGGGATACCATGTGTGCTGGGTGCAATCGATTGCACACATGTTGCTTTGATTGCACCTAGTCAGAGTGAGCATGTGTACCGCAATCGTAAGCACTACCATTCACTCAATGTACAGGTGGTATGTGATGCCACGATGAGGATAATGCATGTGGTACCCAAATTCCCTGGTTCCAGTCACGATTCCTCTATCCTGAGGAACTCTTCAGTCTTCCATGCGTTCGAAGAGGGACATTTTGAACATGGTTGGCTGCTGGGTGAGTACACATTTACATGTTCTAACACAAAACACATTTTTATTTAGGAATGTTGGCATTGTACAATTTGATCACTAATGTCAGCTTATGTGTGCTCCATTCATTATAGGTGACTCAGGATACGGAATTAGGCCGTGGCTCTTGACTCCGGTGCTAAACCCTCAAACTGAAGCAGAGGACAGGTACAATGCAGCCCATATATCTACAAGATCTGTTATAGAGAGGACATTTGGCCTACTCAAGACCAGATTTAGGTGTCTGGACAGAACTGGTGGGGCTCTTCTATACAAGCCTCAAAAAGTGTCTGATATTATCCTTGCCTGTTGCATTTTGCACAATGTTGCACTCAGGCACAATGTACAATCAGACCTAGCTGAGCCTTTGGTAGACGAGCATCCCACCCATGTAGCTGCTGAAAATGAACAAACAGCCAGTGGTGGCCAGACACGCCAGAATCTCATCAATTCATTTTTTTCTTGTAAGTAAAAACATATATGTTCCAAGTTCTACTTTTATAGTTAAATTATGTTATCTTAACAATAATGTTTTTTTATATACCCTTCTGGTAGGACACAGATGAATATGGGTTGCACACCTTTCTTTTCTCTGCTGTGTGCACAAAGGGATGTGGCACCGGTATGTTATTGTTGCACAGGTTAAATAATCCCTCTTCAATTGTACTTTAGTTGTGTGTATGTGAATACAACTGGGGTAACAAAGCACTAATATTTTAGCATTGTGTTGTTCCTTATGCTAACACAATACACATATTATGCCCATACTCATTCATGCTTCTAGTATGCTTACATACAATGTTATTGGTGCAGTGTAACATGTACATCCATATGATGTGTACACCAGGCTGATTTACATTTTGAATGTCATGAAATATACATGGTGTTGCACATTTAACACCAAATACACACTTTGCTGTGTTGTTTACGGTACTGAAGATGGCATGTCAATGTTTGCAATTTATATATTGTTCCTTTGCATTATAGGTATATCTCCAGTATGACTGATCATGGTATGTATATTTGCTGACATCTCTCATAAGATGTGCCTACCTCAATCTTCCTATAATTATTTGAAGTAAAAACCCAACATATTGGTTTTAACACAAATGTAACATACATGTACTTTCTGTATCATGTATATGCATTTAGCTACTCTTGAGCTTTCATGTGCATTGTATTAGAAAATGATTACTCACATTTCATCACATTTTATGTATGTTTCCTTATAAATTCCATTAATGTAATATAGATGTGTTTGGAGACAAGGGGATAACTGTACTTATTTGTTTACTTACGGGAGCTCATTCATCACGGATGAAATTGACTGATCATAACACTACATGCATGAATGGCTGTAATCACAACAATGCGTACTACATCTTATATTTAGCAATGTAGGTGTTTTTTAATTCTAGGAATTAATAGTCAACATTAATTTACATTTGTGACATGTGTATGTATAAGTCACACGTGTGTGGATGTGTCCTACATGTACCAAGTGTAAAACTGTTAACAGAAAACACAATTTTGTTGCAAATGTTACTGTCATTTAGCATTTCTAATTTACCAATATGACAATGTTGGTAATATTTTTGCAATATAAATCACGTCACTTCATCATTATCATGATGATAATTATCAAGTATTCTCACAATTGTAACATCAATCACGTGCACAGTAGCATAGACACACTTTTTAAGACAACTGTTTGTGTCTGTATCAATTTGTGTAGGATCCATGTATAACACCGACAAATGATAACACCAGCTTTATTATGGTAGCTTATATCATCATATTGACTATACTATGTATTTTTAGAACGTTTAATAAACACAGTAAACTATAGTTAGTTAGGTTAATGAAATATACACAGAAACGTACTTCATTACATGATGTTGATGTCATATTCAGAACATCATGCATTGTAGGGGACCACAACATCTGGCCAATAACATTATTTGCTACAGTCCCAAACCATTTTATCAACATACCCATGTAACAAGAGATTTTTAACAAGAAATGGCTAGTTGGTTGTAAGTGTCCTTTACATTGGGAGAAGGAGTGGCTCAGTGAGTAAAGACACACACTGGCACTGAGATTTTGAAGCAGGGGAGTCTGGTTCAATTCCCGGTGTCGGCTCCTTGTGACCTTGGGCAAGTCACTTTAACTCCCTGTGCCTCAGGCGGCAAAAAATAAATTGTAAGTTCCACGGGCCAGGGACCTCAGCCAGAAAAATGTGTCTGTAAAGCGCTGTGTACAACTAGCAGCGCTATACATGAACATGCTTATAATTATTATTATTATTATTATTATTATTATTGTTACATAGTTTCGACAGTCATACGTTCCATTACACAATAGAATTCACAAATGTGTTAGCAGAGTGGCAATGGTTGTTATATATAAAACACACCATGCCATAAAATGATATTAGTCATTAAAGAACATCCAATAAAAAATCATGAGGCACTATTTTGCAACATCATTATGTTAATTAAGTGCTTATGCAATATAGGCATAAGGGTATCACATTTTTAATTGTTTGTTAATAAGCGCTGCAAGCAATATAAAATTAGTTCCATATGTAGTATAGTAGTCGGTGGCTCCTCCTCACAATCATCTCATATAAAGGTAGACTCTTCTGAAATCATACATTGATCCGATTGTATCTTCCCCGACATCTCTGAAATACAGCAAACACATGATGGTCAAATATGGCACCTTACTATATATGTATCCGTGACAACGCGTTACACAGCTCTATTTGATTGTGTACATACACACGTCACTCACTTATATGTTAGAACTACAAGTGTACATCAGTATGTAATGTTTCTTTAAATTTGTAGCAGGCATAACTATGTATATGATGTGAACGTTGCCTGTATACTGAAAAATGTGCGCGCACATCTTAGTGTGCGCACGCACTTCACGCTTGGCTGCACTAACTGTTAGCGCATGCGCAAAACAAAGCGTACGTTGTGCGTTCAATACATCTTGAAAATACCATTAAACATAAAATCTTTATTTCAAATACAATGAATACGAAACTACATTAGTTCTAAACGAGTACATCTGTATTCTTTTTAAACAGACGTGTTTGGAGAGAAAGGACGGCCGATAACACAATGCGCAAATGCAATACGTGTGACGTCATGTTAAACCAGCGTGAAACGCACGCTAACACTCCTCCCACTCAATTAACATTCGGCTAACGCCCAGTTGACGCCTACAAACACTGAGCCGCACACATGACACACTGCAGTTACCGTTACTATAACAAAACATGACAGCCAATAGGCTTTGAGGCGCGCACGTCGCTTGGGGGCGGGACTTACATCCGTAATCCTTTTTAAGGACGCCTTGGGCCATGACAAGGGTCCCACGTCATACGTGGTGGACCCGCTTTTAAATGTTGTAGATGTAGCATGATAACAAAACAGGTATGTGTTAGAGTTATGGTAAAATGT
The DNA here is from genome assembly GCF_040206685.1 of Ascaphus truei. Classification (NCBI taxonomy): domain Eukaryota; kingdom Metazoa; phylum Chordata; class Amphibia; order Anura; family Ascaphidae; genus Ascaphus; species Ascaphus truei. The sequence goes on from NC_134485.1 coordinate 162,788,218, forward strand.
TGCTAATATGTTTAAAGGGATAGGAAAGTACGTATATTTATTCCGTCAGCAATGTGTACTACTCTTTCAGGTTCTACTATATTGTATTCGGAAACAATTTCTTTGTGATCGCTACATGTTATGCAGTCTGCAATGTTACGCTGTATCCACGCATTGAAAGGGAAAATGGTGGTTACAAAAAAAAAAAAACATTTAAACGCAGAGTCAACTCATAACGGTTGTTATATTTACCATTCTTCTAGAATAAACTGTTCGTCTGGCTGCAACTGGTCTCTCCAGAAATGCAAGGCTTTTTCATCCACGCTTGACCCACCCGCTGAATCCAGTATGACACACATCTCCTCCATGAAGCGCTCATAGGAATCACCACTGCTTTCTTCAAACAATTGGTCGGGAGGTAGGTTCATTTCTTCGGGTACCCATTCCAATGCATTTTCAGCTGAAAGGCTTGGTACATAATCATAGTAGTTTTGTTGTTGTACAATGTGGGTTTCAGGAATGGAGGGTGCAGATATTGCAGCAGGTATCGATTCACACGGAACAGTAGTAGCGGATCCATTGCTATTGGCATTAGGAATAAATATGCCTTTAACCACAATATATGTGCCCTCTTTCACGGTGAAATGTTTTTCTTTTGCAATCTTCCAGAAACCATAGTTGTCTTCTAGCTTATCCTGCACACGTTCAAAAAAGTCATTAGTTGATAAAGTGAATCTTATTGATGAATTAAAATTGCGCGCATGCCGACGGTCTTGGTAATAAGGATATTTTGCTCGAATCAAATCATAGGTTTGGCGTGTGCTCGCTTGGTGTCCGCTTGTTCTCAAAATAGCTTCTGACACCATGTATTTATAGCCTAAATTCGGATTCATATTTTTCACGAATTCTTCAGCCATTGCAAATTAGCGAAAAAGATGTGTGCAGGTATCTGTTCTTTGCTCATCAAAATGAAACTGCTCAATGGCTAACAAATTGCTGTGTTTCCTTTTCAAGGTCAAGAAAACTATAAACTGTAACTCCTTATTTCAAACGCCAATTGGATTTGTAGTTTTAATTGCTTGAAAATTTGTGGTTTGTGATAGCCGCATGTGGGACAAACATGTATCCTTTTTTTATCTCGTTTCTGAAAACATTCCTACACTTTTAATTCAATAACATAGAGTTTTCTTGAAAAATAACAAAGAGCACTGTGTGAAAATAGTGCTTAGACAGCCATATCAGTAAATACCCACACCTGCAAAATGAAAGGTTTTTTTCCCACATACACACAGAAATGTATTTGAAAGTCTGGTTAACTCCCTGTCTGCATGAGTTTAAATACGTGTGTCTCTATATATATATATATAAATATATCTCTCTCATAAATATATATATATAAAGTGTATATTGTACTATATGTATATTGTGTGTATGTGTATGTGTATGTGTATGTGTATGTGTATGTGTATATATATATGTATGTGTATGTGTATATATATATATATATTGATGGCAGTAAGTAGGCCTTGTATGAAACCTATTTAAATGGTGATAAACATGAGTGAATTAAGTAATAAACATTTGTTTGCGCACAATGTTAGAGGCTCACACTTAGTATAGTTCTCAAACATTAGGCCTGTATTATTTAAATACTGTGTTTTCACAAGGAAGCATGAAGTGTATGTTTTTTGTAAATACATCTATACCAGTTTAGATAGTACTATATATACATACACACACACACACACACACACACACACACACACACACACACACACACACACACACACAGTGTGTGTGTGTGTGTGTGTGTGTGTGTGTGTGCATATATGCATACATACTACATATATATTAGTATAAATTCAGAGATGTTCTTGAAACAAGAACACATAAATGATTAAAGGACAACATTACAATGGCCAGCAAAGGTAAGTAATATTTAACACAAAATCCTGCTGTACACGTACAAGAAAGATGTTTGCAGTTAAATAGGTGCTTTTATAATTGCATGTGAATAATATGCACATGCAATGATTACATCAATTAACACACCCAAATGCAATGTTTTGCTGCAAAGTCAATGGCAGCTTCTCTAAACTTAGCAACTGGCTCCTGGTGGACCATTACTGAACAGACGATTAAAACATAAATATTTATAACACTATTCATTAATTAGGAGTGTTAACATTTCCAAAACTTCACGTGTACAAGAACATACTTGAAAGTTTGGAAACAACAAAGTCTTCAGCATACATACAATATTAATTAGATAATCTGAAGTCAACAAAACAAGGCCAAAGACATATTTTGTGAATTATAAAATTTATTTTTTTTGTTCCTTTTGAGAGCGAGTAACAGGCCTGCTTGTTGTCTCTTGAATTTTCCTTTTTCGTTTGCCACCAACTTTAGCCACAACAGAGCCACTTTGAGTGGCCTCTGGCACTTCACGGGCAGGGCTTGTGGCCAGTGACTCACCTACAGGGCTTTTGGGCAATGATTCACCTACAGGGCTTTTGGGCAGTGATTCACTTACAGGGCTTTTGGCCAGTGATTCACTTACAGGGCTTTTGGGCAGTGATTCACCTACAGGGCTTTTGGGCAGTGATTCACCTACAGGGCTTTTGGGCAGTGATTCACTTACAGGGCTTTTGGGCAGTGATTCACCTACAGGGCTTTTGGGCAGTGATTCACTTACAGGGCTTTTGGGCAGTGATTCACCTACAGGGCTTGTGCCCACTGACACATGTGAGCAAGTTGGTAGACACTGCACAAGTGATGGTTGGTCTGTTTCATGTGTGTCTTTTGTTGTTTTTGACCCAAAACTGGTCAGTAGTAACTGCTTTTGTTTTCTTTTTGTGGCCTCCTTTGTAGGTGTCAGCTGCTGAATTTGTACAGATGGCAGCGGTAGGATGTCGTCAGGAACCTGCACAGCAATGTCTGCTACTTGACCGGTAACATTTGGGCCTGGTGAATGAATATCACACTGGCGACACACTTTATTCGAGCTTGGCTAGTCCCACGAATTCGGGTATACCCGGGTGTATTGAGGTTTGTGACTGTTTTCTGCCCGAGTGCATTGAGGTATTTTCCAAGCAGGGACTGAAGCATTTTATTTCTGCTGGCTGCAATACTGCACAGTATATATATATATACTGCATTACAATTCATGAATTTATGCCATCTGGTAGACACGCGAAGCATTGCAGCCTATTAAATCCTAATCATTATCATTTAACAGATCAGCCGCCCGTCAGCCAGGCATGAACCCAGGCTGGGAAGGCAAATGCAACGGGGCTTGTCAGAGGTGAGGAGCGGCGCATTCCAGGTATTTGCCAGGTACATACCGGGTATTTGCTCGAATAAAGTGTGTCGGTGCAGTCAGAAGCATGTGGTGAAAACTGACCTGCATGAACAGATCCTGCCTGTGAGGTGTTGATGTTGAATTGTGGTACATTAGTCATTCTCCAGTAATTAGCTTGTGTTTGCTGAACAACTAATGCTTCGAATGAGGTGTTGATTTTTTGCAACTGTTTAGGCACTTCAATGAAGACTCTGTGGAGATGTGCCAATTGTGAAACTGTTTCTTCCTGCAGTGCAATCATCCTTTCCAGCACTGTCATCAGGTCAGAATGGCGACGATTTTCTGCTTCCACAATTTTTCCCTCAGAAGCTACAATTGCATCGTATGTGGTATTTGCTGGTCGATTTGGCGGTAAAACAGTTTCAATTGGAACCTCTTCATGGTCACTTGCTTGTATTTGTGTGTCTATGGCGGCGGCGGCATCATCATCATCATCATCATCATAATCCTCTTCATCATGTTCTACAAATAAATGTACACATTATTAAATGGCATGTTAATCTCTGCTGTGTTACTATGTAATTCTACTGTGTCATAAGTAACAACTAACATGTTTCCATACGTTTTATAACCTCACATTAAAAACTACCTTGACTTAAGAATAATGTTTGGACTCAGTATGAAATATGAGTGAATGAAAACTTGCTGTAAACTCACAACTCCTACATGATAGTTAACATCACTAACACAATACATGTTGCCTTACACTTCATTTTCACTGACACTAAGTAATCCTATTTAAAGAAGATGTGCAAAACAAATAATGAACATGACAACATAACATATAGAAGAGCACATATTATATGGCCACCAACTGATACACTCACCTTCTAGGTGTGTTGAGCTGGCTGACCCAGGTGAAGACACTTGTTCCGTCTCAGGTGACACATGTCCTTCAGGGGCAACTATATATAACAATAACATAAGTTTTACATTTACATGTGTAAATATTGAACAAACAGTTATTGTATGTTCTGTATTTATGAGTACCTAACAGCATCATTTCCTTAACCCAAAATGTGTGTGTGAAAGTGAACATAAATAGTTGTAATAACAATGTACATGCCTGCGTACTTAGAACTTTTGAGTTCCCTAACATAAAACATACTATGTTTCTGCAGTAATGCGTGAGGATAAATAGATTAAATTAGTACATAAAAATCATATGTTGTGTAGTGATATCAGTATCATAATGTACATAACTATCATGAGATGACCATTCACAATGGTTATCATGAAGGTGGTCATATTGCAAAAAGTGTTGTTTTTGGTAGAGGATATGTGTGGTACATTAATATAAGATGTGGCACACCTGAATGTGGCTGTCACTCAACAAGACAAGACATGCAGTGTGTGATAATGTGTCGTTGATAGTAGTTCAACTATAGATATGAGTGAACTAATGTGTGACGTACGCTTTGATAAGTAATGAGTTGTTGGGGCATTTAGTAGCTAAAGTGAAGCTTTCAAATGAGTGTGATTAACTTCAGTTGTGCTAGTCAGGTTGTAAGAACAGTATTCCCTTCCCCAAAAAGCCTAATCAGCCACACCTTTCAATTACTTGAAACAGGTGAAAATGGTGTGAACTAAGTTGACCCTAAAATGAGGCTGTAATTAGTGTGTGTGCTGAACCCCACCCCCTCTGTTGAAGTGTATGCTGTGATGAGATATTAATTGCAGCTGCTTTAACACAATGGTAGATGATCTAAATAGTCGTGTGCAGTTTTTAAGTTATGAAAACAATGACATAACATATGATACGTGTGCCTCATTATGCTGTCTGTATATGACTTAAAGCAAAAATGGACCTTTTCATTAACAACTATAGATGTGTTAGTGCAAGTGATGTTTGTAGGCCGTTGCATGCAATATATTTGATGCATGCTTAAAATAGGCAGTAATGTCATGTTTGTCGGAGTAAAATAAATAAAATACACAATAATATTATACATATTTATGTTCTGTACCTGTAGCTAGTAATAATTTCTCATTAACATGTGTTACACATGTGTACTACCCTGTTGTTCCCCATCTTCGCCCACCATCAATTGCTTCCACTGCAGCAATGCATTTTGGGAATTCACATGTAAATGAGCACGCAATGGCACGTGCTATATTAGTTACTGCTTTTAGTAGGACTACAACATATATGTCTATTTTGAAATATATATATATACAGAATCAGACATATACATATATAGATGCAGGTATGCTTATATTGTGAAGACAGTATAAAAAGCAGTGTAAATATGCAAAATAACTGTAAGCAACGACACGCCTAGTACAGTAATATTTCTCACCTGGTGGAAATTGTGAGGGATAAATTCCAATATCCCGGTCACCAGGAAAGCCTTCCACGACGACGGGAAGTAATTTTGCCCGAAGCAGCTCCTCCAATGGACTTAATATGAGACGTTGTGGTGTCGGCCCACCTCCAGTGCCAGTAGCATGCATGCGTTGGTGTTGTATTTTCTTTTTCAATTTGGACCTAATATCATCAAATCTCTTGTGACAATTCCGCTTGTCCCTCACATGATTCCCACACGCATTGACACCAATGACTATTGTGTCCCACATTTCTTTTCTGCTTGCTGAACTTGTCCGCCCTTGAAAAACATATAAAATATATGAGGTAAATTAATAATAATAGAAGCACCAGTTTCCTACACTGCTAGCTGTTCCAAGAGATAGCAAACATGCTGTTTTATGTGTAATATGTGAAGCACATGAGCATTCACTACTAAACCTATACATGTAAGCAAGGTTGCATTCATATTGTATGCAGTTATGGCAAATTGACCGCCTGTGTTTAGTTGTCCTTGTAAGGCATGATAAAAAGCTGTGTTTCCAGACTAATTAACATAGAAAGATATTCTGAACCCATATTTGCATATGAACAAAACTCAGATGACCTAGGATCACATGTATTTGAATAATAAATGTAAAGGTGCACTTACCTAGTAAATGTCCATATATACTGTCATAGTGCTCCAGAATGCCAGTGACAAGAGCTGTATTTTCCTGGTCATTGAAGCGAGGATTACGTGGCTTCTCCACACGTTTCTTCCGAGCAGGTTTAGGGTCAGAGCTTGGCTGGTGCTGACTGGACTCTCCTTGTTCCAATGGAAGAGCCTCCAAAAGCTGCCCACCAGCAAGCACGCCACCACCATCCACCCCATCAGCAACTGCGCCACCAGCAGCACTCACAGCACCAGCACTCCCACTCCTAGCACCAGCACTCCCACTCCTAGCACCAGCACTCCCACTCCTAGCACCAGCACTCCCACTCCCAGCACCAGCACTCCCACTCCCAGCAACAGCACTCCCACTCCCAGCAACAGCACTCCCACTCCCAGCAACAGCACTCCCACTCCCAGCAACAGCACTCCCACTCCCAGCAACAGCACTCCCACTCCCAGCAACAGCACTCCCACTCCCAGCAACAGCACTCCCACTCCCAGCAACAGCACTCCCACTCCCAGCAACACCACTCGGTGCACCAGCAACATCACTCCCCTGAACAGTACGTTCACTCCGACGCGTACTCGCACGAGTAGCACTCCCACTCCCACCAGCATCACTCTTCCCACGCTTTGCGGGCATACTTCCAGCACTCACAAAAAACAGACAATAAATGTACAGCCAATCACACGAAACACTTCCACATATAAAACAAGACAAAGATGTAAACAAAACAACAATGGACAAAGCTCACCCAATACACAACAAGTCTCTCCGTCAATATGCAAATCTTCAATCAGCCAGCTCTGTGCGTCTCTCTCTCTCTCACTCCCAACAACACAGAGAATGATTAGCAGTACACGTTGCCTTTAAATATGGCGCGCAATCCAATACATGCTTGTTTCGCCTGATTCAGCAAGATTTGTGATTGGGCAACCTATCAGCACCCCGCCACGCACGCCGATACACCTGTGTGTGATCGGATAATCATCGTGAGAGTGGGCGGATTTGTTTTCGGGTTGATTTTGAATGTATTCGGCACTTACTGCATACGGAGAGGAAAAATCGCCAATAACATGACTAATCGGTAAGATTGCCGATTTCACATAATCGACGCTTACTGCATGAGGCCCTATGACAGATCTCACTTTACTGCGAGCCCACTGCTGAGCCTCATAATGGAGTGCCCCAAATTGATCATAGATCATCCTCATTGGAGGCTGACCAACTCTTTGGCTCCAGCAGAGCTGCTCTTCGGTCACGCCCTCTGGAGAGTAATTCACACAGTCCTGAGGCTCAGCCTCTTCCCTTGAGGGGACTAATGTCTCTGCAGTCTTGTTGAGGTACAAAGCAAAGGCTCTGTGGATCCAGAGGCTGGCTAGTGGGAGCCACCCTATTTGGTGCTTGTTTACAGGGCCCTTTACCCATAGCTCCTCCAGGAGATGCCCTTGGAATCTGGGGGCCCCTTTGAGATGGTCCCTCCATAGGGTCATCAGAGGTCGTATCAGCTAAAGTCTCTTGACTAACCTCTGTTAAGTTCGGTTCTCCATCAAAAGGAGTAGGGAATTGAGAAACGCCAACCCACAGTCACGCGGGCGCGCCTAGGATGTAGATTAGTCTTGCAAGCTGGGTCAGGAGTACGGAAGGTAGAGTAGTCGTTATACTTGCCAGGTCTGGATTGGAGATTAGCGATTTGTTGGAGTACTTTGCCAAGGTCAGGATTGGAGAGTAGCGGATCGTTGGAGTATTTTGCCAAGGTCAGGATTGGAGAGTAGCGGATCGTTGGGGTACTTTACCAAGGTCTGGATTGGAGAGAGCAGGATGGTCGTACGTAGCTGGGTCAGAGCTGGAGAGGTGCGGAGTCCAGTGAACGAAGCAGGGTCAGGCAGCAGGGAGACCAGGAACAAGGCAGGAACTTGGTCAGGATGCAGCAAGGCACGGCGTCACACACAAGGTTATGCTCAGCAATGAGAGACTGGGCTGAGCAGGTATTAAAGGAACCTCCCTCCAATGGGAAGTGTGGCAAAACAAGAGGGAACGTGCTGATAGGCTGCTGGGTCGCGCAGGTGCGCCCAATTGTCCAGCCCAATTAGGTATAGGGGTGGAGCTACGTCCCGCATGCGTCACCGACGTCAGGAGATGGCGATCCGATAGTGCGCCACTCGCGCACCGCGCATGCCCGTCATCCAAACGGGAACAGAGCCTGGAGGTGGGTCCAGGGGAAGCCTGCCTTCCGCGCGTCACTGACATCAAGGGGTGGCGACTCGATCGCACGCTACTCGCGCACCTTGCATGTCTTTCTTCTGAGCGGGGGCGGAGACTGCGAACAGGTCTGGAGGGGCAGGCTGATCGCGCGTTGCCCGTGCGCGCGCAGTTGAACCGCAATACTTGGGTGCCAGATGTAGAAGGCTGAAGAGGCGAGTTCCGGCCATCAGGATGGCAAATCCACACACTTCGGAGTCTTTGATACGATAGACCGGGAGGCCAGGCATCTGAGACTCAACTTCGTATACTCCATCCCTCCAACGACCAGCGAGTTTATGCTTCCCTGGAATCCTTACATTACGAAGGAGGACAGCGTCTCCAGGACGAATTTCCCGATGGCGAACTTTATGGTCATAGCGCCGTTTGTTACTAGCATTCAATTGAGATGAGGCTTTCTCTGCTAATTGGTATGCTTTCTGTCTTGCAACCGTTGCACGTACTTGAAGTGCGTCCTATTGGATATCCCATCGGTAGATATCCTCAGACGTAAATCCACTGGTAGCCGAACTTCTCGTCCGAACATCAGAAAGTAGGGAGTGAACCCGGTGGATTCATGACGAATGCAGTTGTAAGCATGCACCAATGATTCCACATGTTTACTCCACTCACTCTTGAAAGTTTGTTAGGGTGCCTAGCATGTCGAGGAGAGTTCGGTTGAACCTCTCCGGCAGAGCGTCTCCCTCCAGATGATAGGGAGTCGTTCGGGACTTGGTGATACTAACAGCTTAAACATTTCCTGGATGAGACTACTTTCAAAGTCCCGGCCTTGATCGGAGTGCAGCCGATTGGGCAATCCATAACGAACAAAGTACTTTTCCCATAATACTTTGGCTACAGTAACGGCCTTCTGATCTTTGGTTGGAAAAGCTTATGCGTACCGAGTATAGTGGTTTGTAATCACTAATACATTGCCGATGCCTCAGGCATCAGGCTCAATACAAAGAAAGTCCATGCATACAAGATCCATGGGCCCAGAGCTTTTTAAGTGCGCCACTGGAGCAGCCCTTGTGGGTAGGGTCTTCCGTTGAATGCACCTGGAGCATCGCCGGCAGTGCTGTTCCACTGACTCTCATGCGTGGCCAGAAGAACCGGTCTCTTACCAACCCGAAAGTTTTATCCACTCCCAAATGACCATGCTCATCATGTAATGTTCGAAGGACAATAGGTTGCAGGTTCCGGGGTAGAACCAGCTGTCTCCTATCTGGGTGATTATGGTACTGCACCACTCTATAGAGTAGACAATTGTCAAGCTCAAATCTGTCCACTTCTCTCATTAGACTGGCCACCGTTTCTTTGGGAGCACCTTTTAGTAATTCCGTCTTGTCCTGTTGAATCGCTTGACAGATGATACCGGCCACAGGATCCCGTATTTGATATTGTACCAGATCATTTCACGCGATGACCTTGTCGGGAGTGATATTCATTCCCTCTGGATGTCGATAGGCGACTGGAATAGCCTTAGATTGGCATCCCAAGGAATCCGCTACCCTCAGCTCCGAGAAAGCCACCCTATCTTCCACGACAGCAGCCGTTGAACACACAGCACGTAGCCCTGGTCTAGGGATTTTTTCCCAGATATAATTATCTGGGAGGGTATTCAGTCCCGGCCGTCGGGACAAAATATCGGCACCGATATTCAGGGGCCCTGGTTTGTACTTTAGTGTGAACTGGTAATTTGAGAGAGCAGCCAGTCATTGGTGGCCCATGGCGTCCAATTTGGCGGATGTCAGTATATACGTTAATGGATTGTTATCTGTCCGTACTTCGAAAGTAACACCATATAAGTAATCGTGGAGATTGTTCACAATAGCCCATTTGAGAGCTAGAAATTCCAATTTGTGTACTGGATAGTTTTGTTCACTAGGTGTCAAGCTGCGGCTGACATAGGCCATTGGTTGGAGTCCAGCCGGATACTTCTGATGCAAGACGGCCCCCAGTCCGTTGAAACTAGCGTCCACATGAAGAATGTAAGGCCTCTCAGGGTCAGCATACGCCACGACTGGTGCCTTGGTTAAGTTCCATTTCAACCCGATAAACGCTGACTCACAGGTGGTCGTTTACTTGTCGCCAAAGGGCGCTTGAGCGGATGCGGCTTTCCGACTGGTGTCTGTTGGATATATTTTAAGAAGGTTGTTGAGGTCCTTGGCTTTGCTGGAATACCCTTCCACAAACCGACGATAATATCCACAGAACCCCAGGAAGGAGGCCAATTCTCCACAGCTTCGATTTTAGCCGGATCGGTGGCGATTCCATCCGCTGATACTATGTGGCCCACGTAGGTCACCGAAGTGCGACAGAAACAACATTTACCCAAGGATAACTTCAATCCATCTTGGCCCAGTCGACCCAGTACTTTTAGTAGCTGTTCCTCGTGTTCTTCCAGGGTTTTACCGAACACAATGATGTCGTCCAGGTACACTAGATATTCCCTAGGATTCTTATCCCCAATTGTCTTTTCCATCAACTGCTGGAACGTGGCCAGGGCACCACATATGCCCTGGGGTATACGTGTGAATTGGTAGAATCAAAGGGGACACACAAAGGCCGTTTCTCCTGGACCTCTGCGCTCATTGGCACTTGATAGTACCCTGACCTCAGGTCCAGTACACTGAACCACTGGTTTCCGGATAGTGCCTTTAGGAGTTCTTCAATCAAGGGAAGAGTGTACTGGTCGGGTACCATACGATTGTTCAAGGTCTGATAATCCAAACATAACCGCACCGACCCATTTTTCTTCCGCACCAACACAATCGGCGATGCATACGGGCTACGGGATTCCGTGACTATGCCCGCTGACTCCATCTCTTGCAGGATGTCTCTCACATCTCCACATCCCGAGGGGCTATGCGGCGGGACCACTCCAGAAAAGGAGTAGTATCACTTAACCAGATGGTGTGTTTGGCGCTGCAACTGCAACCCACATCCATATCACTAGTTGAGAATACTTCTCGCCTCGCTTCCAGTTTGGACCTTAGTCGTTCTCTCCACTCATCAATCAGGGTGGAGTCTCCAAAATCGAAGGCCAAGCCGGCTGCTTGTTCTGGTATTGCTGCCGTATTTGCTTGCAAATTATAGTATTATAATTATAGTTTCTGCTTCCTGTTAGTACCTTGCCTTTGCTTTGAGTCAGACTCCATGACTATGCCCGTGCCGCAGCTTCTGTTCCTGTACCTGTGCCTGTTCTGTTCCGTGTTGGAGTTCTGTTCCATTAAAGGCCCTTGCTGGTAATCTGGCTTGTCCCTGTTTGTTCCATGGTCTAAGTCCCTGCTCCCCTGGCCGGTTCCTGCTCCTGTCTTCCTGTTGCCGAACCTCTGCGTGTGCCACGACGATCCTGCTCGCTGCTTGCCACCGACCCCTGCTTGCCCACGACGATCCTGCTTGCTGCCTGCCACCGACCACTGCTTGCCTATGACGATCCGACTTGCTGCTTACCACCGACCTCAGCCTGTTACCCTCAACAATCTTGCCTGCTCCCTTTGTTCCAGCTAATTAGGTCCTATCCGCCACAGGAGTCTCCCGTGACAGAAAAGCAAAGGCCTCTTCTGGACCTCGCTGGAACAGATCCTTTTTCTGCCTGCACCCTTTCCTGCCTGCTGCAACAGACCTCATCCGCTTGGTTGAAGATAAGTACTTTTGTTTATGTTTTGGAAATCCCAGTTGGGATCTTGAAGGTTTTTTTTGTTGCTTCAAAGTGTTCTGCAAGATTTATTGCGTTCATAAAGAAAAACATTTTTGCTGAGACTAGAACTGTTGCTGCAGAGACCAGTGCCCCTTTCTTTAAGATTTTTTCTTTTGTTGCAGTGCCTGGGTTAAATCTTGTAGTACCTGTTGCCACCATTTTAGACTCTGGCTTTCGTTCCCTAGACAAGGCTTGTCTCTCTGCATTTTTGGGTGGGCCACTGCAGATTTACAGACTTGTTTTTGATTTTTTTTGCTTGGGTATACCACTGTTGGTTCTAAGGTTCCCATTTCAAAAGACAAATGTGCTCCCATTATTTTGTTGCTGCATGCTGTGATTTTCCTGCAATCTGTAGTTCTTCCTATGATTGGTTCTAAGGTTTCAGGTTTCCCTGTAATTTGTTTCTCTGCAACCTATGATATTTCTATGCCTGAATTCTAAAGATTCAGATTTAACTGCTGGTTTTCTGTGTTTATGATATCCCTACGCCTGATGTCTAAAGATTCAGATATACAGTTAGGTCCGGAAATAATTGGACACTGACACAATTTTAATCATTTTGGCTCTGTATGCCACCACAATTGATTTGAAATGAAACAACCGAGATGCAATAGAAGTGCAGACTTTCAGCTTTAATTCAAGGGGTTGAACAAAAATATCGTATGAAACGTTTAAGAATTGCAACCATTTTCACACACAGTCCACTTATTTCAGGGGCTCAAATGTAATTGTACAAATTAACACAATCATAAATAAAATGTTAATTTTTAATACTTTTGTCGAGAATCCTTTGCAGGCAATGATTGCTTGAAGTCTGGAATGCATGGACATCACCAAACGCTGGGTTTCCTCCTTTGTGATGCTTTGGCAGGCCTTTACTGCAGCTGTCTTCAGTTGTTGTTTGTTTGTGGTCTTTCTGCCTTAAGTTTTGTCTTCAGCAAGTGAAATGCATGCTCGATCGGGTTAAGATGAGGTGATTGACTCGGCCATCACAGAATATTCCACTTCTTTGCCTTAAAAAAGCTCCTGAGTTGCTTTCACAGTATGTTTTGGGTCATTGTCCATCTGTAAAGTGAAGCGCCGTCCAATCAACTTCGCTGAATTTGGCTGAATCTGAGCTGACAATATATCCCTATACCACTTCAGAATTCATCCGGCTGCTTCTGACTTCTGTCACATCATCAATAAACACTAGTGACCCAGTGCCATTGTAAGCCATGCATGCCCATGCCATCACACTGCCTCCACCGTGTTTTACAGATGATGTGGTATGCTTCGGATCATGAGCCGTTCCAAGCCTTCTCCATACTTTTTTCTTCCCATCATTCTGGTACAGGTTGATCTTAGTTTCATCTGTCCAAAGAATGCAGTTCCAGAACTGGGCTGGCTTTTTTAGATATTGTTTGGCAAAGTCTAATCTGGCATTTCTATTCTTGAGGCTTATGAATGGTTTGCACCTTGAGGTGAACCCTCTGTATTTGCTCTCGTGACGTCGTCTCATTATGGTAGACTTGGATAATGATATGCCTACCTCCTGAAGAGTGTTCTTCACTTGGCTGGATGTTGTGAAGGGTTTTTCTTTACCATGGAAAGGATTCTACGATCATCCACCACTGTTGTCTTCCGTGGACGTCCAGGCCTTTTTGTGTTGCAGAGCTCACCAGTGCGTTCTTTTTTTCTCAGAATGTACCAAACTGTTGATTTGGCCACTCCTAAAGTTCCTGCTATCTCTTTGATGGATTTTCTTTTTTTTTTTGCAGCCTAAGGATGCCCTGTTTCACTTGCATTGAGAGCTCCTTTGACCGCAAGTTGTGGGTTCACAGCAACAGCTTCCAAATGCGAATGCCACACCTGGAATCAACTCCAGACCTTTTACCTGCTTAATTGATGATGAAATAACAAAGGAATAGCCCACACCTGTCCATGAAACAGCTTTTGAGTCAATTGTTCAATTACTTTTGGTCACTTGAAAAAGAGGAGGCTACATATTAAAGAGATGTAATTCCTAAACCCTTTCTCCAATTTAGATGTGAATACCCTCAAATTAAAGCTGATAGACTGCCCTTTAAGTCCATATTAATTATTTAACTGTAACATGAATTTATTTTGGTACACAGCCGAAATAACAAAACTTGTATCAGTGTCCAATTATTTCCAGACCTAACTGTAACTACAGGTTTCTCTGTTTATGATATTCCTCTGCTTAATTCTAAAGTTTCAGATATAACTACAGGTTTCTCTGTCTATGTTTTTCCTTGCAATTTATGATATCTCTGTGACAGATGATAAGGTCTCAAATCAAAAGGTCAGCTCTCCTATCTTTTGTCTCCCTGTTGTGCCTAATATTTATTTTGTTCATTCTAATGCTTCTGCTTTAAAGACACATTTCCTCTTTACTTATTTCTTCGGAAGTTTGGTTTCCCCATGTCTGAAGCTATGGCTCCCACTTTGAAAACTGTTTTGAGCAATAAATGTGAACACAGTACCACTGATTCTTCAGAACATCTCAAAGCAAGGAAAAAAAAGAAAAGGAGAGGCGGTATTACTGTGGAAGTTGCAAAGGGAATTAAGGATGAACCTTTAACCTCAGGAGAGTCTGCATTTGTTGAAAGAGATATGCTGCAGCTTAAGGCAACTCACAGACTTATCCCAAAAATAGTGGAAGAAAAGAAAGATGTATTTAATCAAGGAAAAGATGCCCTAACTCAGGCACTTCAAAAAAGATTGATCTTCTCCATGGACATTTAGATAAAGAGCAAGAAGCCAAAGCTGCACTACAAAACTGTCTATCATCAGCAACTGCTAAGTGTGTTCTCCAGGAGAAAGAAAAAGATCAGTTGGAGAGGGACAGGGTGATCCTTTCAAGTAAACTGGAGAAGGCATTCACCGATTCTGCCCATGACCAGAGTTTCATTGATCAGGTTTGCACAGCACTGGAAACCTCTCAGAAAGAAGTTCACAGGCTTAATACAGAGCTTAAAGTCTCCCAGGAAGAGATTTCCTATTTTAAAACAGAGATACGTTCTGTGAGAGACGCCTCCGAAGAGTTAAATAGTAAGTTTGAAACTATAAACCAAATGAGTAAGAACTTCTTTGTCCAAGCCAGTGAAGGAGATAAAAGACTCCATGAATTAGAAGAGGAGAAGAGACTATTGATAGAAGAAAAGTCAAGGATTCAATTAGCACTGGAAAAAGCAGAGGGTGACTGGAAAAAGAAAAATATCAGTTGGAGAATGACAGGGTGATCTTGTCAAGTAAGCTGGAGAAGGCCTACGCTGATAATGCCCAGTACCATAGTTTCATGGCTCAAGTTGGCGCAGCACTGGAAGCATCTCAGAAAGAGGTTCACAGGCTTACTGCAGAGCTGAAAGCCTCTAAGGAGAAGAGTTGCCACTTCAACACAGAACTATGTTCATTGAGGGAGATCTTCAAAGGGTTAAATAGCAGTTTTGAAACTGTAACCCAAGAGTGCAAGAATCTCTATGTCCAAGTCAGTGAAGGAGATAAGAAACTCCATGAATTAGGAGAGGAGAAGAAACAGTTGGCCCAGGAAAAGTTAGACGTGCAGACAGCACTGCAGAATGCAGAGAGAGTGCTGCAAGAAGAACGTGTTTCCCTGGAGCAGCGCACACAAGCAGAAAATATGCTGCAGAGTCAGCTGCAAGAACTGCGTACACATCTGCAGGACACGAAGGAGAAATGGGTGAATGCTGAGGAAAAGCAGCGAGTTCTGCAGGAAGAAAGTTTCCAGACTGCCTACAAAGTAAAGATGCTGCAAGAGTATTTGAGTACCCAGTGTGTCCCCAAAGAACAAATAGTGATATTGAGCACGCTGTCCCTCCAAGTAATTCCCCCCACGGCTGTCCGGTTCCACCCCGCAGCTCCTAGTCTCCCGTGATCAGCGGGGCACACTCAGCAAACAAAAGAACAAAAATAGGAGCGCATGAAATTAAACCAAGAAAAGCCGAAATTAATACATATATTTTATATCATAAATGGATAGTTTATCATAAAAACACACATATACCAGGAACATACAAATCAAAGCTGTCTGAAATGACACTAATAGATAATACAATAAAGCCCAAGCCTCGTGGAGTGTAAGGGTGCAGACACCCAAAATCACACAAATCCTAGTTGTAACAAGAAGGGAGAAGGTGCTGGGAATGTTAGATGGAGAAAAACAGACCTTAGGCACTCTAATTCTCCCGTGTAGACTCCTCGTGGTATAGCTTGGCTCAGGCAGCAACACAAACAGACCGTCGTCAGGGACGTGCGTCGCTGCGTAATGACGTCACCAACGCGTTTTTGTGTCAAATGACACTTCATCAGGGGGTGGTCATAGACTCTCATAGAGGCATTTAAATACCTCAAATGATTGTTGCATCCACCAATGAGAAACCTTGTCTGATTACAGCAATTCAACCCTCCAATCAGGAACAATTTTACATACATAGTATACACTGAATACAAATTACAAAAACGAAACCAATCACCTAACATAAAAACATATATATAATAATAATGAAATTTAATAATGGCTTAATAAATTAAATACATAACCTAGCTAGAGATGTTATAGAATAAATATAATTATTTGTTAAAACATCGCAGCTTGCTAAGAATACAATTGGGTCAGAGCGTGGCTCGCAGGACCCAATGTATCAATCCCTTTATCTTGTCCATATTACTTAAAATTGTTATAATATAAAAGACAAGAGATTTATATTGATAAATAGAGTAAATAAACAAGTGAACCATCGCAGCTTGTCATATTAACCCCTAGGGATCAGAGTGAAACTCGCAGGACCTCTAGAGGTAGATGGGGATACAAAGAACCCCTTACTATAATTAATATTGTTGTTAAAAGAAACATTGGACCTTTACATGGCCGGCCTGACACTGCGCTATGAGATCAAAATGGCTGATGCCTGCAAATTGTTGGATCACACAGCCCATGAGAAGGCCCGGCTGCAGCTGGAGCTGGACAAGGTCCAGAGAGTACCGGCAGCTACAAGTCAGAAATAAAGAAAAAGAAACACATTTAAGCTTTGTTCTAAGTCTGCTGGGAGATATGGAGTCGCGACAACTCAAAAGAAGCTGAACTGACAACTGTCTTGAGTGAGAAAAGAAGTGCAGAAGGACAGCTTCAAGAGCTGAAAACTCAAATAGCTGGTCTTTCATTGGGTGATGCCATGAAACGGCAGTCGCAAGAGGAGACCATGGAGAGCAAACTCTGTGTCCCCATTGACTCATGTGGAAAGCCTGCACCTGTCCTTGATGCCCACGTTCCTGATGTCTCTGCCCCTGCATTTGGGTTGGACGCACCTGTTTGGAGGTTCCTTGCGGCGCCCGATGTGCCGGTTGCTGGTCCCTGCACCGTCGTGTTGAAGACAGGTGTTGTGCCTGTCGACGGACCACCAGAGGTGGGTCACCCGGAGTCCGCCTTTCATCGGGGCCTCTGGGAGGAGCCTGGAGGATCGTATGGAGAACGCTCTTGTGACCGGTAGTTTGGGATTCCGGATGTCTGAGGATAGGAGCAGAAACGAAGGCAGTTTTTAGATGATCGAAAGCTTGGCTAGCCTCCGGCGACCATGACGCAGGATCCGCACCTTTTTTAGTTAACGCCGTAATGGGGGCTACCGCAGAAAAGAAATTTTGAATGAACCTGTGGTAAAAATTCGAGAAGCCCAAAAAGCGTTGTACGGCCTTAAGGATGGTGGGACGAGGCCAATCCAGGACCACCTTCACTTAAGCAGGATCCATGGTGAGATCAGTGTTCGAAATGATGTATCCCAGAAATGCCGTGGTGGTTTGGTGGAACTGACACGTCTCCAACTGGGCGAACAAATGGTTCTCCCGTAGGCATAGAAGTACCTTTTTGACATGGGCGACATGTTCCTGTGAAGACTTAGGCTGCTCTTATAGTGCCGGCGACAGCGAGGCTGCGGCTAAACAAATGCATTGCCGCCGTTGCGTGCTCTTATAGTAAGCACGACATGACGGAGCGACGGTTTGGTTGCGATCGCTGGAAGTCATCTCTATTTGATTTTTCCAGTGACCGTAGCGTCGCCGTTACTATAAGCGTAGCCTTAGAAAAAATCATTATGTCGTCTAAATAGACAATAATAAACTGGTTGAGCAGGTCTCTGAAGATCTCATTAACGAAGTCAAGAGCATTGCAGATAAAAGGTATTCATTGTGGCCGTCTCGTGTATTGAAACCGTTTTCCATTCGTCGCCCTGGCGAATTCTCACCAAATAGTAGGCCCCACGCAGATCCAATTTGGTGAAGATGGACCCTTGGAGGTGGTTGAAAAGCTCCGAAATCAATGGTAAAGGATAACAATTCTTGATGGTGATCTTGTTAAGGCCTCTATAATCGATACAGGGTCGTAGAGATCTGTCCTTTTTCTTCACAAAGAAGAAGCCTGCTCCGGCTGGAGAAGAAGATTTCCGAATAAAGCCCTTTTGAAGATTTTCATGAATATACTCCTTTATAGCTTTAGTCTCTGGAAGGGAAAGTGGATATGAGCTTCCCCTAGGGGGTACTAAATCGGGTAGCAGGTCAATAGGACAATAGAATGAGCGATTAGGGGGCAGAACCTCTGATCGTGCTTTATCAAAAACATTGCGGAATTCGGAGTAAACCTCAGGTAACGTTATCTTCTCTTCATTAGGGGCTGTCACCCCGCATATACTTTTGACGGGCA
Organism: Ascaphus truei; assembly: GCF_040206685.1. NCBI lineage: Eukaryota > Metazoa > Chordata > Amphibia > Anura > Ascaphidae > Ascaphus > Ascaphus truei. Next base: position 162,807,175 of record NC_134485.1, read on the forward strand.
CGGCGCAATTCTTAGAACATGAAGCACTCCACAGGACAGGTTCCTTGTCAGTCCAATAAATACATGGATTGTGAAGTTGGAGCCATGGAAGGCCGAGGATCACATCAACCGATGGAGTGTGGATGGCATCCAGTTGGATCTCTTCCGTATGGTCCTCATCTGTACGTAAATGAAAGATAGTGGTCTGTAAGAAATAAATGCTGGTTCAGGGGTCGACCATCAATTGCTTCCAACCCTACAGGGCATGTCTTGTGGACGAGGGGGATATTATTCCACTCAGCGAAGCCCTGGTCAATGAAATTGCCTCCCGATCTGGAATCCACAAAGGCTTGAGCGGTGGTGTGGAAGTTCTCGCCGTAACGGGTACAAGGATCCTGGTTGGCAATGGTTTCTCTTTGGTAGAGGAGGTAGAGTGTTATTCCCCTGGACCTCATTGGGAGCTGGCTTTTCCTGACTTGTGGGGGCAATTGAGTACCTGATGTCCGGGATTGCCACAGTACAGGCAGAGACCAGCATTGCGTCGGCGCTGTTTCTCACTGAAAAACAGTTTGTTGCCACCAAGTTGCATGGGCTCTGGAATATCTGGCGGAAGAGGTTCAGCTGTACCAGCATGGAGAGAAAGGGATCTCGGAGTGAGCTGCCGGTGACAGGATCTTTCAGACCTCCTCTCCTGCAGTTGTTGGTCAACGCGGATACATATGGCGATGAGTTTTTCGAGATTGGTAGTTCGTTCATGTGCAGCGAACTCGCCCTTCAAAATCTCAGAAAGACATTGCCAGAAGACGGTTGGCACCTCCTCGTTATTCCATCCGGTCTCGCTGGTGATAGTGCGGAACTCCAGAGCGTATCTAGCCACGGATCGACTTCCCTGGGAAAAAGTGGAAAAAAGAAGCGGCAGTTACCTTGCGACCAGGCATATCAAAGACTCTGCGGAATTCCCACGTAATCTGTCCGATATCCTGAGTGAGGTCCGATCTTTATTCCCAGATGGGTGAAGCCCAGGCCAGGGCATCATCGGTGAGCAGCTGCCTGACCATTCGCACTCCAGACCTGCCCCATGGCTGTGGGTGATGTTATACCCATTCCCACCTCAGTACCGGGGTCCCGCCTTGTTTGTGGTGAGCGCAGTGTTACAGTATGCTCAGCCCCACAAACGTGGACCCCACTGAGGTGGGCCTGGCGCTGTCCTCTGTTGTGGACAGATGCTCCCAACTAGAGACTCGTGTTGCTTCCGTTGCGCAATCCTTTGGGGCCCTTACCTTGCAACACCAGCAGCCCAGTCCTATGAGACCCGCGACCCCTTTCTTGTCACCAGATACCCATCCTTCTGCTGAACCCCGTCTGCCTACTTCTAATCGCTACTCTGGTGATCCGCATGGGTGTCGGGGTTTCCTTAACCAATGTGCCATCCAATTCGAGTTAACCCCTTCTCGCTTTCTCTCTGCAAGATCCAAGGTGGCATGCATAATCGCTCTACTTTCTGGAGACGCTCTGGCATGGGCCTCCCCTATCTGGGAACGGAGACCGGAACTGACACAGAATCTCGACCACTTCACTATGGAATTCAGAATTGTATTTGATACTCCAGGCCGTAAGGTGACTGCTGCGTCTTCTCTTTTTCACCTTTCCCAGGGTTCGCGCCCAGTCGCTCGCTACACCCTGGAATTTTGTACCATAGCAGCTGAAACAGGCTGGAATAATGAGGCTTTGTCAGCCGCCTGTTGGCAAGGTTTATCTGACTCTCTTAAGGATGAACTAGCTGCTCAAGAACGCCCTGCTGACCTAGAGGAACTTATTGCTATCTGCATTAGAGTGGACCAGCGCCTTCAGGAGAGGAAGACCGAATGTTCTCGCTCTCGGCCGCTTCCAGCTAGATCACCGGCGTTTCATCTTTCCCCTACAGATCCGCCGCCTCTAGATGATCCAGAACCCATGCAGCTGGGAAGCCACCGGTTATCCTTCTCAGAGAGGCAGTGCAGACGTACCAATGGACTTTGTCACTATTGTGGTCACTCCGACCATCAAGTCCTTTCCTGCTCGCTCAAACCGGGAAACGCCAGCGTTCAATGAGGTACCAGGAAATCTCGTTGGGCACTATCTCTCCTTCCCTGAATCTCCCAGAAACCCATCCTACTCGGATCATGCTTCCCATCTCCCTCAAAAAGGAGCCAACTTCCAGGTCACTACCTCTGCCTTTATTGATTCAGGTTCTGGGGGCAACTTTATTGACCATAGTTTCGCTCTCAAACACAACATTCCTCTCATTCGTAAAGCCGTGCCTATCGGATTGGAAGTCATAGACGGACACCCGCTTCAACCGGCCTTCATCTCTCTGGAAACTGGAAAATGTACCCTTCTTACTACAGATGGCCATCAGGAGGAGATTTCCCTGGATGTCATCCATACTCCATCTGTTAAGGTAATTCTAGGACTCCCATGGTTACAGCAACATAATCCATAACTTGATTGGACTGATAAAGAACCCATCCAATAGAGTCCCCGTTGCATCAAGACTTGCTTGAACTCTACTCAACAGATCTGCAGCCTAATTACTCCCAAAGAGGACAAAAGTGTTCTACCCGAAGTCTATGCTGAATTCAAGGATGTGTTTGATAAGGTACAATCCAAAGTTCTTCCCCCTAATCACCCTTTCGACTGCCCTATTGATCTGTTGACATGTTCTGTCTTACCCAGAGGTAAATCTTATCCCCTGTCTCTACCCAAAACCAAAGCCATGCCGGAGTGTATTCAAGAGAATTTAAAGAAAGGTTTCATCCGCAATTCCTCATCCCCAGCCGGAGCAGGGTTTTTCTTCGTTAAGAAAAAGGATGGTTCTCTTCGCCCTTGCATAGATTATAGGAGGTTAAACAAGATCACCTTAAAGAACCGCTACCCGCTTCCCCTTATCTCCGAGCTTTTTGATCGCCTCCAAGGAGCCACCATCTTTTCAAAATTAGATTTGCGTGGTGCTTATAATCTTGTATGGATAAGACAGGGCGACGAGTGGAAGACGGCCTTTAATACCAGAGATGGCCATTACGAGCATTTAGTCATGCCCTTTGGGCTGTGTAATGCCCCGGCCGTTTTTCAAGAATTTGTTAACAAGATTTTTCGGGACCTGCTAAACCTTTTTGTTATTGTTTATCTTGATGGTATTCTAATCTTTTCTAAATCTCTCTCTGAACATATTAAACACACTAAAATGGTCTTATCTCGTCTTCGTGAGAATCACCTTTATGCCAAATTGGAGAAATGCCAGTTTCATCAGACTTCTACCACATTTCTAGGATACATTATTTCGGACTCTGGTTTTGCCATGGATCCTGTCAAGCTGAAGACAGTTTTGAACTGGCCATAACCTACTTCTCTCAAAGTAATCCAGCGTTTTTTAGGATTCGCAAACTACTATCGCAGATTCAGTCTAAAGTTCTCCACCACAGTAGCCCCAATCACAGCCCTAACCAAGAAAGGGGCAGACGCTGCTTCTTGGCCACCCGCTGCGCTCGAGGCGTTTGATCTTATCAAAAAGACGTTAGTCTCTGCTCCCATCCTAGTCCATCCTGACCCCAAACTTCCCTTCACTCTGGAAGTGGATGGTTCGGATTTCGGTGCCGGCGCCATATTATCTCAGATACAGACACCCCAGGCCAAGCTACATCCGTGTGCTTTTTTTTCCAAAAATTTTTTGTCAGCAGAACAGAACTATGACGTTGGTAATCGGGAATTATTAGCCATAAAACTCGCTCTACAGAAATGAAGACACATACTGGAAGGTACGGAACAGCCTATCACCATTCTTACATACCACAAAAACTTGCTATACATTGAGCTTGGAGCCCGTCAGGCCCGTTGGTCCCTTTTTTTTCTCGTTTAAATTATATTATTTCTTTTATTCCGGGGTCAAAAAATCTTAAGCGGATGCCTTATGCTGCCAGTTCATAGCCGAAGACAAAACAGAGTCTCAATCCGAGACTATCCTTCCATCTAACAAACAGGGATCTGCAGCCAGGTGAGAAGCTACAGAATTAACTCTGCTCAAACACTGGGAGGGAAAAGATACCAAACAGTGGATAGGAGGGTGGTGCTCACAGGGAGTGGAATAAATGGCAAGTGGAGAGAAAGAATCCCTATTGTGTGGCACTAAAGAGAGTACACCCTAATTAAAACTTATATTTTATTATAAACTGATTAAAATAAACTGTTTGGAGAAAACCACATACACAAAACAAACAGAAAATAATTAAAAGACGGAGAGGTGTGGTAGGGTGTTTAATAGAGGTGTTTTATACATATATATATACCTCTTAATTAAGCCTTAGTGAACCCTATGATCTGGGTGGTCTCTATCAAAACCCCTTTGAGTTGTGGAGTATAAGCAGTTAAATGCAGGCTTGTCTGCTGAATGCAAAATAAGGCTGCTTGTAGTAATGGCTGAGATGAAACAGCCATAGGCACCTTAAGCATAACAGAGCTGCATTCAACTGTCTAATGTTAGTTGGGTAATACCAAATGCAGATATATGAGAGAGACTAACCCTAGGGTCTGAGTGCTTTTGCTGCCCACGGACGCAGTCTACGAAGCACTCAGACAAAGTGGAGCCCACACCTCACCGATGAGCCGACGTCACATGACGGTGACGTCATACGTACCCTACGTTTTGTGTATGTGGTTTTCTCCAAACAGTTTATTTTAATCAGTTTATAATAAAATATAAGATTTAATTAGGGTGTACTCTCTTTAGTGCCACACAATAGGGATTCTTTCTCTCCACTTGCTATCCTTCCATCTAAATAAATCTTGTCCGCTAATTCCTTCCACGTTCTGGATGACATATTGGCAAAGCAATCACATATTCCAGAAGGTGTAGAGGTTCTGAATGGATGTCTGTATGCGGCACCACGTTTTCGCAAGGAAATTTTGGAATGGAGCCATTCTTCTAAATCTGCAGGCCATCCCAGCACCAGAAGAACTACCGATCTCATCAAATGTACCTTTTGGTGGCCCACCATGCAGAAGGACACCAAACTGTTTGTTAAGTCTTGTTTTACGTGTGCTCGTAACAAGAGCTCTCGCAATAGACCACCTGGACTCTTACGTTCTCTCCCCATACCGGATCGCCCTTGGAGTCACTTGTCCATGGACTTTACTGTTGAATTACCTCCCTACAAAGGGATGACAACTATTTTCGTTGTAGTCGATCGTTTCTCAAAACAATCTCATTTCATCCCTTTAAAGGGTCTTCCCAACTCGGCCACTCTGGCCGATATCTTTACCAAATAAATCTTTTGCATTCATGGAGTACCTTCAAACATAGTCTCCGATCGAGGCTCACAATTTGTTTCCAAATTTTGGCGATCTTTTTCCCAGAGGATGGGCATCTCTCTAGATTTTTCGTCCGGATACCACCCTCAGACCAACGTCAGACCGAGAGGAGAAATCAAACTCTGGAGCAATATCTGAGATGCTTTATTTCCGACGCCCAAGACGACTGGGTGGATCTTCTTCCCTGGGCTGAATTCACCCACAAGTCCCTTAGGAATGAGTCTACTCGTGAATCTCCATTTTTTGTTAATTACGGATTCCATCCTGCAAGTCTTCCCATCTCTTCCTCTTCTTCCGGGGTCAGAGCAACCAACAACAGAATCAATTCTCTACAAGAATCCTGGAGGAGAATACAGAAGACTCTTGGAGAAGCCACTCGCAGGCAAAAATCTCAGGCGGATCGTCATCGGCGCAAAGTACCGGAGTTCAAGCCAGGAGACAGGGTGTGGCTTTCCTCGAGGAACATCAGGCTCAAGACACCTACTGTCAAGTTGTCCCCAAGGTTTTTGGGTCCATACACAGTCCTGGAGAAGATTAATCTGGTTGCATACCGCCTTCAACTTCCCTCTTCTATGAGGATACCTTCCGTCTTCCATATCTCTCTGTTTAAGCCTGTGTTTCAAAGTCCACGTTTTCCAGATACCTCTTCTACTCCTGCTCCTGTTATCGTTCAAGGACAAGAAGAGTACGAGGTAGAATCTATTATTTGATTCCAGAATTTCGAGAGGAGTGGTACTGTATTTGGTACATTGGAAGGGATTCGATGCTGGCAAGTGGCAAATTTGTACTTGCCAATGGGAATTGTGCTTACGGGCTCAGACCCAGCAAACGGTCCCTTGGCCAGCCCTATACCTCCTGCTGAGTAGGTACACTGGAAGGGAAAGATCTTGGATACCATTTAAGAAATGTAATTCTTCAACTCCACAAAAATGTAATAAGCCTAAAGGACAACACAAATCTATACTCAAAAAGAATATCTCTTTTTCTCAGTCGGCCAGTGCCGGATCTGGTATGTCTGATAATGACTTTCTTCCACAAGCAATGTCATCTAATTATATGGAAAAGCAGAATTACGATCATCGTAATGAACAACGTGGCGGATATCGAGGCGGTGCTTCTTCAATCCAAAATGGCCAAAGAGATACTGAGTTTGAGACGAGAACCTTCTTCGGATCATCAAAAAACCAGGGCACTACAGGCGCACAAGGAGGAGCCAAAAAAGAAAATTCAAAAAATCCTCAGAAGTGGAAAAAGAACTTCTAATTGAACAAACTGGTATTATCAATCTCTCTGATACTACTCTCAATCAGGTTGAATTATCAGTATTAGATAAAGGGCTTAAGTTTGCTCCTAGTACTGATTTCAAATTATTTGACACCATAGTAGATTTGCATAAATACATACGCAAACTGACACTTAAGAGATTCTATGGTCAAAAGGGTAATGCTATTCAGCCTGATGTACTTGAAGATGAGATTGATGATATAGCTCCCCTGGAAAGTCTCTGTTTAGAGAAATTTAGTTTTAAAGAACATTGTTGCTTACAGGACTTGAATGATCTGATCAATGAAAATGTTGATGTAATTGACACCTCTTCCCTTTCAGGTAGACAAGCTTCCGGCTTTAAAAATAAATCAATATTTTACCCTTTGTATATGAAGGGGAACTGTCTTACAACCTTTGAACAACTAATAGAACGGGATTTGTCCCTCCTATCTAACGGATATACTTTTTCTTTGTCACCTTTACAACACAGTTTTGATAATCTAACTAAAGCAGAAATAATAGCTTTGAATACTCTGAAAGCTAATAACTCATTGATTATTAAGGAGGCAGATAAAGGGGGAGCCATTGTGGTGCTTAATAAGACAGATTACAAAATTGAGGCTCTACGTCAACTTTCTGATGAGTCATCTTTTATTAAACTACGTGGCGACCCTACTGCCCCCTTTCTAAAGGAATTGAGAACACTATTGGAAGAGGGCTCCTTATCGGGTGTTCTTGATGCCAAAGAACTGAAGTTTCTTTTTCATCCCTATCCTACCATCCCCATTTTTCATCATCTCCCAAAGGTCCATAAGACTTTGGTCTCCCCTCCTGGGAGGCCAATAGTCTCCAGTATTGGATCTTTAGGAGATGGTGTATCAAGGTATGTTGATCATTTCTTACAGAACATTGTCCACTCATTGCCATCGTACATTAAAGACAGTGGAGATCTTCTGGCTCAACTTGGATCCATTAAATGGGAAAGTAATTTTATCTGGCTAACGCTTGATGTCACGTCGTTGTACACAGTGATAGCCCATGAACATGGGATGGCAGCTGTCAGATTTTGTTTACAACACTCTGATTTTTCACTTGCACAGAGCATTTATTTTGGACGCAATGCACTTTTTGTTAACGCACAATTATTTTATGTTTGACAGGGTTTTTTATCTCCAAACATGTGGTACTGCTATGGGCACCAGTTTTGCCCCCTCCTATGCCAACCTATTTTTAGGTTGGTGGGAGTCGGACCACGTGTTTGGAGATAACAACCCCTTCAGACATTTTATCACTTTTTATAAACGATACATTGATGACCTTATTTTCATTTGGAATGAGGATTTACACACTCTTTTTTTATTCACTGAGTATCTTAATAATAATAATTCAATTTACACTTCACTCAAAAATATGAATTTCACAGTATACAATATCTAGATTTACTTTTATTTATTGATATGCACTTGAATATTAGTACAGATATTTATCGCAAAATTAATTCACGTAACACTTTTTTGCGAGCTGCCAGCTGCCAGCTGCCATCCCAAGTCTCTCCTTAGAGGAATACCTAAGGGTCAATTAATAAGATTAAAAAGAATTTGTACTAATGATGAAGATTTTTTGACTCAGTCTAAGGATCTTTTGGAACGATTTGAAGCCAGAGGCTATCCAAGCCACGACATAAAGAAAAATTTTGATGAGGTCAATGATATGGACAAGACTATGCTTTTACAAAGAAGGAAGGGACGAGACTCCGGTGCTCAATCACCGCTCTTTATCACACAATTTAATAAACAAGCTGATCAAATTAAAAATATTGTGCGAAAACACTGGGGAGTGTTGGCAGCAGACCCTATTTTACATCACATCTATAGAGAAGGCCCCAAATTTGTCTTTAAAAAGGCAAAAACCATTGTGAATCATGTCTCTTCAAGCTTATTTTCTACAGAGAAAACACTTGTTAGAAACTTACCTAAAGGAAGTTTCATTTGTTTCAAATGTAAATCATGTAAATCTATGGATTCTACATCTGAATTTATTTCCACCAACAGTGGTAGAAAATACAAAATAGCTTATTTTATCAATTGCAATACCACGTTTGTGATCTACCTTCTCAGATGTAGATGCGGGAAACAGTACGTTGGCCGGACGATCAGAGCCTTAAAAGTTCGTATTCTCGAACATTTACGTTTAATTATCAAAAAGGATATCAATCATCCAGTCTCCTTGCACTTCACTAACAGTGGTCTGGGTAATGTTGATAATTTTAAATATACTGGTATAGAACATGTACCATGCCCCCTGAGGGGAAGTAATAGAATGAGTTTACTAAATAAAAGAGAACTATTTTGGATCTTCATCCTTCAGACTCGTATTCCCTATGGTCTCATTTCTAATTGGGACTTTGTCACGCTGTGCAGCCCGCAGACCAGACCAGTCCCCTGTACTGAGGTGGGATGTAGAGTATACGCACCGACAGTAGAGGGGGCATGTCCGGGATGTGGCGTAGTAGCATGGCCAGGCCTGGATGTAGATAAAGAATGGTCAAGTACTTGCCGAGTCCGAGGATATAGAAAGTTCCGTAGTCAAAATCCGTAGATGAGTCCGAGGGTCTTAGAGGTAGAGTAGTCTGTAGGAAAGCCGAGTTCAGGAGCCAGAGGGGGTATTCAGAAGAGCAGGGTCAATAGCTGTAGGAAATAAACACAAAGAGAGCACGACACAGGTTCCAGGCAACACAGGTAGCAAGGAGCTATGCAGAGCAAGGAAGTGAAAGCAAAGCAGGATATTTAAAGTGGCAGGGACCAATCCGGACGAGGGGCATGGCGGGGGCGTGTCGAGGAGCTGCTCGTGAGTGGCTGAGAGACCAGGACGTAGTAGAGCACAGCAGAGACTGCTGGAGACATGGTGAAGACTCCCACGCCAAGCGGGGGGCTGAGACAAGCATAATGGGCGTGCTATAAATCCTTGAAGGAAGCGCGCGCTCTGTAACACCAGCACCATAATCCAAGATGGCGGCCGCGGCGGAGTTCAAGGTATGCGCTGGGCGTCGGCATGGGTAGCGACGGGGGGGCAGGGGCAGCAGCCGATGCAGTACTGGTAGTGGGTAAGGAGGGGTCACGCCGCAAGGGACGTGGCCCCGATTCCTTACAGACTTAGGGCCTCTTCTACATGATTCTTGAATTATGCTTATAGTTACCCGTTGGATTTGATAATGTTGTTCTCTTATTATAATCATCTGGAGGCCTCATGTGTCTTGATACATGCAAATACAGCAGAGACTGCGACTATTCTTTTTTATAACTTGTATTTTATTAGTGGGTAAATACATGGTATACATGAAAAACAGATCCAATACATGGTGAACAGGGTAGCATAGATTACACAATGATATAAGCATAACATATCTATCGAGCCCACGCGGTATTTCGAGCAGTACTCAACCGCATGGGTAAAGATCGTAATTTAGGTTATGTGTATCCAAGGTAAAATAATACTTGTTACAAACAAGGAAAAATAGAAAATAGAAATAATAAAAAAAAAAAAAAAAAAAATTGAGGGAGGGCGTTAGAGGGGGTGGAGAGAGGGAAGGGGGGCATATAGGATGAGGATGTAATGGTTTCTGGAGTCTACTGAGACGGCTCATGAGCTGTGGGACCTCGTAGAAGATCGTGTGGAAGTATAAGTAGTTAATAAAAAGGGAAAGTGGTGATCTAAATGTAAACTTAGTTTCCACTCTACCCAAGGAGAACGCATCTATTACTATTATAGCCAAATTGTGTCACGCTCTACCCCGGGGATATCTGTCTGAGCAAGCCATGGGGCCCAAACTTTTAGATAATTGTCGCCAGTATCATTAACTAAGCTTGTTAGCTTTTCCATCTGGCAGATATACCAAATACGGTTCCGAATCTTTGGGATAAATGGAATTTCGGGGCGTTTCCATAATGCTGCGATCTCGCACCGCGTGGCTATTGCAAAATGTGCAATTAGTTTGTTGTTGGATTTTGAAAGGCCCTTTAAGGGTCTGTTTAGGAGAAGCAGCCACGGGTCTGGGGGAATAGTGAGATCGAATATTCTCTGGATCCAATTTCTGATCTTTTCCCATATCGGGGATATCCGCGGGCAGGACCACAGCATATGTAACAGGTCAGCTGTTCCTCCGCATTGTTTAGGGCACAATGGAGAGGACCCTGGTATGAACTTAGATCATTTGAGTGGGGTGAGGTACCATCTCATAAGGACTTTATATGCGTTCTCCTTCAGTGTGGTGCACATCGAGCTTTTTGCGGCTCCTAAAAATATAGTATTCCATTCTTCAGCCTCCAAGGTCTCCCCAAGGTCTCTCTCCCATTGGGTACGGAATGATGGCATTTGTTGCCTTGAAGTTGCAGGCTCGACTACCTCTCCGTATATCGTAGATATGAGTCCCTTTGTGTCGGTTTCTGCCCGACAGAGCTTTTCGAAATTCGTCAATGGGGGATATGGGGCGAATTTATTATAAAATGCTCTGATCTGAAGGTATTCGTAGAATTCAGCATGGGGGATATCTTTTTCTAATCTGAGATGGTCAAATGATTTAATTTTTAGATCATAGCCCTCCAGATCTTTGAGTCTATTATATCCTTTTTATCTCCAGATTGAGTGATTATGACCAATAACACTCGGCGCAAAATTAGGATTATTCCAAATAGGTGACATCAGCGAACTTGCTGAGGTGAGTGAGTTTTTCAGTCTTGATACTTCCCAGACAGATAAAGAGTTAGCCATTGAGGTGAGTGGAAACAAAATGCCTTTCCTTGACGACTTAGGTAGCCAAATCAAATTATTAAGCTCTAATGGGGAGCAAGCAGCACTTTCTAGCTCCACCCATCTTTTTTATTTAGGGTCGGAATGCCATTGTATGATCTGGCTCAATTGAGCCGCTTTAAAATATGACAACAGGCAGGGTACCGCTAAGCCCCCTGCAAAGGTAGGTCTCTTCATATTTAATTTATTTACTCTCGGTTTTTTACCTCCCCAGATAAATTTGGAAATTTCAGACTGAAGTGAGAGTATAGGATACGGGGAAGTAAATACATCTTCACGCTATGTATCCTTCCTATCCAAGAAATCTTCTTGGAAGACCATCTGATTAGGTCTTGTTTTAGAGTCCGGATTAGTTTGGGATAATTTGCCTTATAGATGTGTTTTGCATTTTTGGTGATATGGATCTCCAAATATTTGATTGAATTCTTTTGCCAGTTAAAATTAAAATTCAATTTCAGTAGTTTCTCTATACAGTATGTCCAGGGAGATTGATGTTCAGAGCCTCAGATTTGGATTGGTTTATCTTAAACCCAGAGCCCTTAGAGAATTTATCTAAAAGGTCAAACAGATTAGGCAATGATGTGAGGGGTTTTGAGATGATTAATAGGATATCATCTGCATACAGGGCCGCTTTGTGTGATTGGGAGTATGCGTTTAACCCTGAGATATCCGGATTTTCTCGAATACGTGCCGCCAGGGGTTCAATACATAGGGAAAACAGGAGGGGGGATAATGGGCACCCCTGTCTCGTGCCACTTTGGATAGGGAAAGGGTCCGAGGGGAAGCCCTGATGTATGACTCTGGAAGATGGGCCTGAGTACAGCGACATAATCTCTCCACTCACCCGATTACCGAAGCCAAACGCCACGAGCGTCTCCCGTAAATATGGCCAGTCTGTCCTATCAAAAGCTTTTTCCGCATCCAGACTTAATAACATGCTTTTTGTGTTATTTTTGTTTGCCAATTCCAACAGATCAATAAATCGTCGGGTGTTATCCGCTGCCTGCCTCCCCTTAACAAAACCAACTTGATCTGGGTGTATTAGTCTGGGTAGGATTAGACTCAATCTATTGGCCAGTAATTTGGCATATATTTTTATATCGGTATTGATTAGAGAAATTGGTCTATAGCTTTTACAATTGAGCGGATCCTTGCCAGGTTTATGTATTAGTGATATAGACGCCCGTAGCATATCCTCGGGAATAGGGGCTCCTGCTAAGATAGCATTAAACATATGGAGCAACCGTGGGGCGAGTGATTCAGAGAACTTCTTGTAGTACAACCCCGAAAAGCCATCAGGACCTGGTACTTTTGATGGTTTCAGTTCCTTGATGGCTTGCGACACTTCTTCCAATGTGAAGTCAGCGCTCATAGCTTCTCTGTCACGCTCTGTCAATCTCTCCAGTTTTGAGCTGGCCAAGAAATCTCTCAGTGCTCTGCTCGTGTTATTATTGTGTGCCACTTTCTTTCCATCGTATAGGGAACCATAGAATGAACCAAATTCTTCTACTATTTTTTTAGGGTTGGCCCTGGGTATACCTGATTTTAAGCGTATAGCTTGGATATTAAACTTAGATTGCCTATCCTTTAGTGCTCGAGCTAGCATCGTATCCGGCCTGTTAGCTTTTTCATAAAACTTCCTCTTTGACCAACATAAGGAATTATCTGCTCAGGAAGTCAATAACATATTTAATTCAATTTTTGTGTCTTTCAGTTCCCGTGCTGTAATTGGATCTGGGTTGGTTTTATGGTTTGATAGCAGGGAATGTAATTTGGATTGGAGCGTCCGAATTTTGGAATCTCTGACTCGTTTTCTTTTGGCAGTAATACTGATTATTATGCCCCGTAAAGTTGCTTTATGAGCCTCCCATAAGACCGTATGGGATTCCACAGAGCCTGTGTTAACCTCAAAAAATTGAGTTATTTCCTGATCTATTGTAGTACAAATTCGGGTATTTTAAGAATAGATTCGTTGAGTTTCCAATTTGCTCCTGGTCGATTGGTCACAATATTGTTGCACCTGAGCTCGATTGGTGCATGGTCAGACCATGAAATATCATGGATCATTGTATTAGTGACCTTCGGAACCAGGTGGCACGAAACGAAGAGATAATCGATTCTGCTGTATGAGGTATGTGGGTGGGAGTAGAAGGTATAGTCCCTAGATGTTGGATGGAACTCCCTCCATATATCTACTAATTGAATGTCTTTCAATGCACTGCATAGGGTGTCTTGAGCTCTTTTATTATCAGAGTCGCCTCCTCCTGACCTGTCCAGGGAAGATTGCATTGTAATATTGAAATCTCCTCCTATTATGATATATCCTTTAGCTACTGAACTTAACAGGCGGAAGAATCTGTCAAAGAAAGATGCCTCTTGTACACAGGAAGCATATAGGGAGGCCAATGTGATGGGCTGCTCGTGGATTGTTCCAGTGAGAATGAGATAGCGACCTTCTGCGTCTTTCTTAATTGTCTGGGCTACAAAGGGGATGGTATTATGAAATAAAATGGCCACTCCTCTTTTCTTGACAGATGCCGAAGCCATGTAAAATTGAGTGAAGCCTTTATCTAGAAACCCAGGTGAGTTATTCTTGCTGAAGTGCGTCTCCTGCAAGAACAACACCTCCGCTTTTTTCCTCTTATAATCTGTGAAAGCAAGGTTTCTTTTGATCGGGCTATTAAAGCCCTTTACATTATGTGAAATACATGTGAGCGCCATTTTTCATGTGTAAGAGAAAATATGTATAGTGAACAATGTACTTACTCTTGATGTTATTCCTGGGGTTTCTTACAGCTATATTCATACCTGCTATGCCAGCTTGATGTGGTGGACGGAAATCATGCATCCTAGGGAGGGAAGGGTGAGGGAAAGGGCGGGGATAGGTAGACAATACAGGGACTGCAACAGAAAAGGGTGGGGAGGGAAAATAAAAGGTGAGAAAAAAATAAATAATAAAAAAGAAAAACACAGGATACAAGAACGTATCTCGGGAGCCCCCGAGAGTAGCTCCTGCGCCCAGAGGGTGGGGCGTCTGGCTCCAACTTAATGATGGGCCAGTCTCCTAGAGTGGAGATCGACCACCCTGGGTCTTGGGAACGGTCCTTCAGAACTGAGGACCGAAAAAGGGGACACATGCACGAAGGAGAGTAGCTCCCCCGGCATCATACTCATATTGTACAACTTGTAAAACTTGTAAAACTGGTATCACTTATATATAACTCATATATAACTTATATGTCTTGTCTAACTTAACAAACTAACTTATCAACCTTGTCAAACCCGTCAATATTCCATACTCGTCCAACCTGTCAACTTTATTATTTGTCCAACCCGTCAGCTTTCAAATTTGTCTAGACCGTCCATTGTCATGTAGTATGTAATTTATATAACTTGTCACTTGGATAACTGTGACAGAATATATGCCTGTAATAATATAATATTATATTCATATCCGTAGAACATAGTATATGCCTATTGAATCTTTAGTATCGCTCTCCCTTGACCTTGCGGAGTGATCCAATTTATTATGGGGTGGGATATAATGTTTCTATTCGTATGAACATCCCTTAGAGCTGGAGCATCTTGTTGTCCTAGATTAACTAACCATTCCCTCAACTATATAGCCCACTATACAGCCCAACAATATATGTATATGTATCTCTGTGACATCTATACAACATAAATCTTATGGAGTCAATATGATTTATATCTCAAACTATATAACTAAAATATACATATACATATACATATACAAATGGCACATAACATGAATCACGGATATATATATTCGCTACCGAAGGCATGTAACCTATATGGACACATACATATACACATACATATATATATATACATATATATCCAGACACATACACATACATACATACACCCGTACATACATATATACATATATACATATACGCACATTCATACGTACACACATATACATACATACATACACCCGTACATACACACATACATACACACATAACCATAGTCCTAAAAATACATATAACCACCTATATAACATATATGATAACATATATAGCTTATATATCAGTAATATGCCCTTACTTGTATATACTTCATTATATATCTACAACTATTATATAGCTATTATATATCATACTTATAATATGACATCTGTGCTTAATACCTGAATCCCATCCCAGGAATGTAGATATTGTAGAAAATATATCATAATTAATTATATTATTAACCATGTTAATTAATTAATTATATATATTATATATATTATATTAATTATATTATAGCCATATCATCTTATGTTCATGGCATAACCATAAATTGCTGAATATAGCAATATTTAAAGGGGCGGGCAGGGGGAACTCTTTATTCGATGTGGCATCTTGTAAATAACTATATATATATATAACTATGTGACCCAAGCAGAGCAATTTGGACTACTTAGGGTTTTGTGTTGAACTTCCAGATTGTCTAGGGCGGTCGGAGTGGTGTTCCACAGTTTCAGCACTTCTCCGACCCCCTCGCGACCATCCCGGACAACCCCCGACCTCCATCTTGGGTCCTGATGTGTTCAAAGTCTACGTCATCCGGGGGCGTCCGAGATCCCGCGAGAAGAGGGCGCCCGGCGATGACATCATCTCCCAAAGCGCTCGAAAGCCACTCTGCTTCCCGCGCGAGACCAGGAAGGAGCCTGGCAAGATGGCTGCAGTGCTAAAGTTGGGTGCGTGTCAGCTCCAAGCGGGAAACGATATCCTTCATCCAGGAGACATCCAGGTAAGACTGGTCCTTGTCGGGGAGTCATCATTGCGGTACTCCGGCTCCTCCAGTGTAGGACGGGGGTGTGAGAGTGCGGGATCTTATGTGGTAGTGCAACAGAGCTGGTTATTCTTTAACAGGTCCAGGTGTCATCCCAGCTGCGCCATCTTTGGTGGGTTTTCTGGTACCAGAGGTGCCTGCGCGACTCCAGGTGGGTGTTGGAATGCTGGAACGGGTCGGAGAGACGTGGGGTGGATTATGGTTAGCCCCGGTGAGTCCAAGTTTGGCTAAAAATCCCTCTCCTTCTTCAGAGTGTGTGCTACTCCATTTTTAATGGATAGGAGGGCGCAGGGAAACAACCACCTATACCTCGTGTTGTTATCCCTGAGAACCTTAGTGATGTGTGCTAAGGCTTTCCGTTTGGCCAAGGTGGCCGGTGCCAGATCTTGAAATATTTGTATTTTAACTCGAAAGCTAGGGAGTTATCCTCTCTGGCAAGCCTGCAGACCTCCTCCTTAGTGCGGAAATGGTGGAAGCGGGCCACAATGTCTCTTGGGGGATCACCTTTCTGGGGCTTGCTACGGAGAGCCCTATGGCACCGGTCCAGTTTGATTTCAGACTCCGGTTTATCAGGGAAGATATGTTCCAGCCAGCTATTTGTAAAATCCTCAGGGTCGAGGACACTTTCTGGGACACCCCTCAGCCTTATATTGCACCTTCTGTCACGGTTCTCTGCGTCCTCCACTTTATCTTCCAGAAATTTGATTCTGTCATTCATTGTGGAGACTTGATCCTGCGTCTGTGCAATGGTGGCTGTAGTTTAATCAGTGTTTCTCTCCAGGGTGTCAGTTCTCTCCCCAAGTGCGTCAACCTCCTTCCTAAGAGCCCACAATTCAGTCTTAAAGAATTTTTGCATCTGGGCGCAAAATTCTTTCAGGTCCTTTCGTCGGACCATCTCCTCGTCCCTGTCATCCTCCTGAGAGGGATCACTGTCGGGGTCCATGTTAGCAAGTTGAGCGGGAAGCTTTGGTTTCTCCGCTGGTATCTCTGCTTTCTTTCTAAAATATGTAGTGACCGGTTGACTTTTAGCTCGGGCCACTCTGCCTGCTGGCATCCTCGGGTGTTTATAGGTTTTTCTTTGTGGTTTATATAGTTAGATCGTGGGATCTGTTGCTGTAATTAGCTTTATTAATGCAGGTGGGAGCGGAGCTCAGAGATCAAGGCTCCATCTTCCTCACCGTCGCCGCCCCTCGACTGCAACTATTCTAACACAAACCAGTGGCAATTGCCAAAAAGACCCAGGTACACCCAGGTACATGCTGGATACATGTCTTAAACTTGCCTTAAACTAGACCCAGCATTTCTGCATTGATTAATGGCCCATCAGATTAATAGCAGGGGTCCCTGGCAGTCCCATTCAAATTGAATGGGACTGCCAGGGACCCCTGCTGTGTTAATCCTATGGGTCATTAGTCAATGCAGAAATGCCTTAAACTTGCCTTAAACTAGCCAGGTTACACCCAGCACATACCCAGAATGTAACCGGGCTAGTTTAAGGCAAGCTTTAGAATAGTCGTGGTCTCGTCTGTATGTATTTGGTTGTGTTGGTTTATGATTTAACAATATTTATTTATGGAATTATATATTGTTGTGTAACTTGGTTTATGTACTGGTTTCAACACATCCTGCTGCCTGTGCATAGAGGACACTCATTTTAGCATTGGCATTTTTGTGTTAGGATTGTTATTACTAGTTCAGTTTAGTATTATTTATGTATTTTGTACAAAACTGATATCAAATGATTATTATTATCTTAGGCATAGTTTAACATATATTGCACTAATTGAGTATTTACTAATTATTTTTTTAATTTTCAGTTTGATGTTTATTCACAAGTATTATATACTGGTGATTAATATTATCTTGTGAATTATTATTGTTTTCTTATACATATATATATTTTTTAGATATATTTAATTAATATATGTCATACTACAATAGTCTCCGTTCATCACTGATGTGGTTGCTTTACCATAAGTTAGGTATACATATACCCCGATTCTTAGGAGTTTTTGCTTAACATTTTATATGTTTTTTAATGGTGTAATATATATATACATATATAGATATTGCTTCACATATATATTAGACTTTTTAGTTCATGTTTTGTGTATGTATTCCCGGAGCATGATAGAGTTTTAGTGTTTTGTTTAATAAAGTTTTCTGTCAATAGCGGTCCTAACGCGCGGACGTCATACGTCCCGCATCATTTGACATACCGGAAGTGGTTGGGATTGGCTTCAGTCGCGCGAGTACCTGCTATTTAAACATGCTCCAGTAAGTAAGATTATTCACCTTGATAAAGGGCTTGCAGCCCGAAACGCGTAGGTGTGCTGTTCGTTTCTTCTATCCATTAAACTTTATTTTTTATTGTGGGACCGCATCCTTGATATTTTTGTCAGCAAGCACTAGACGTAGTGCTCCGTTTTTTTTCTCCTTCCTACGTAGGTACATTGGAAGGGAAAGATCTTGGATACCTCATCACCAAATACATGCTTCCAACCTCATTAAGCGGTTTCAGGCACAGTACCCTCTCAAACCATATTGGAGTCGTCCAGAGGCCACTCCTCAAAGGGAAGAGGGGTACTGTAAATAATCGGGGAGCACGTTCCCTGCGGCGCACTCTCTCCTTACCTGTTGTCTCGGACACACGCGCTCCCGCAGCTTTTCTGATGTCGTGGAGTCTGGCTTCGCCCCCCGCTTGTGACACGCATCAACGTCGCACAGCGTGCACATGTGACGTGTGCACAGCTCCCAAGCTGCGTGTCAACGCTCGTTATCATGCCCACCTGTCTCCTGTGTCTGTCTCACTATCAGTGCCTCCGCGGAGGCCTCGCTTCCGCTCCGCCCCCCTCTCTCATTGGTCATGCTTCCTCATATATGCTCAGCTGTGCCACTTGTACTTTGGCTGAGCATAGTTCCAGTTAGCGCTGTTCTCCCACTTCCTGGTTCCTTGTCCTGACTTGCCTTGTCTCAGTTACCTTGTTTCAGATTAATCTCCTGTGTACTAACCCGGCTTTACTTTGGACTCCGCACTTCTGGCTCACCGACCCAGCTTACCTCTGACCTTCTGCATCTCTCCAATCCTGACCATGACTAACAGACCTCTACGCTCCTACTGGCTCCAACCCGACCACGGCTAAACGGACACTGAGAATTCTACCAGCTCCTACCTCAGACCTCGGCAAGTACTTGACCATTCTACCCTCTCCAATCCTGACCCCGCTGCCTGACCATCCACACTCCAGACGTGCCCCCGTGGCTGTGGGTGCGTTATACCCATTCCCACCTCAGTACCGGGGTCCTGCCTTGTTTGTGGTGAGCACAGCGTTATAGGTTAAGTCTATTTCCCTGCAGACACTGAAGCGCCTACGCAGCAGGAGGTATAGGGCTGGACAAGGGAACCATTTTCTGGGTCTGAGCCCCATAGGCACGATTCCCATTGGCAAGTACAAATTTGCCGCTTGCCAGCAGCTCTGTCATTGAGGGGCGGTCCTGTGTGCTTAAGCCAGCCCCCTTCTCTGATTGGTGCAGCCGGGCAAGCTCTCATCCTCTGATTGGCTGCACCATCACGATCTGCGCTCTGATTGGCCTGTGGATCCTGCTCCATGTTAAGTATAGCAACCGAGGGCTATGTAAGAAGCGCGGACGATCAGGGAACTAGATCGGAGACACAGCGCATTCTAAGTCAAACTTCTTTGCGTTTTGTCACTGAAATTGTCAGCCCTGAGGCTGAAACAGACACACACACAAAGTGACACACACACACACAGAGTGACATGCGCACACAAGGAGTTCACAGTTAGTATAGAAGTACAAATAGCTAAAATGGGATGTGTGCTGAGCACGCGCATTCTAAGTCAAACTTCTTTGAGTTTTGTCACTGAAATTGTGTTTTGATTTTTAATTAAAAACATTACCATCACAAATACAATTTCTGTGACAAAAGACAAAGAAGTTTCACTTAAAATGTGCATGCTCAGCACACACACACACCTTTTTTTTCCCCTCTCGAAAGTTCTGCATAAATTCTTGATGCAAAAAAGTGCACCATTGTTTTCCCCATGGATTTCAAAGTAAAATAGAAAAGCAAGGATTACTTGCATTTACAAGTAGTATGGTAGAAAAAAAAAATATAATTTAATTGCTGGAGATAACTTGACTGTTTAGAAGGGAAAGGAAGTATTTAAACTGTTCTTCTTATACTGTATTGTATTGAATGTCTTTATTTATATAGCGCCATTAATATACATAGCGCTTCACAGTAGTAATACATGTGGTAATCAAATAATTAACAGGTAATATAAATAACAGGTCATGGGAATAAGTGCTTCAGACATAAAAGTAACATTAAGGAAGAGGAGTCCCTGCCCCGAGGAGCTTACAGTCTAATTGTTAGGTAGGGAGAACGTACAGAGACAGTAGGAGGGAGTTCTGGTAAGTGCGTCTGCAGGGTGCCAAGCTTTATGTATCATGTTCACAATATCCACAGTGCTATTCATATGCTTCTTTAAACAAGTGTGTCTTAAGGTGGGTCTTAAAGGTGGATAGAGAGGGTGCTAGTCGGGTACTGAGGGGAAGGGCATTCCAGAAGTGAGGGGCAGTCAGTGAAAAAGGCGGAAGAGGGCTATAGATACAAAGGGGGTAGAAAGAAGACTTCCTTGAGAAGAACGCAAGAGTCTGGATGGCGCATAACGAGAAATTAGGGCTGAGATGTAAGGAGGGGCAGAAGAGTGTAAAGCTTTAAAAGTGAGTAGAAGAATGGAGTGTGAGATGCAGGATTTGATCGGAAGCCAGGAGAGGGATTTCATGAGGGGAGATGCTGAGACAGATCTAAGAAAGAGTAGAGTGATTCTGGCAGCAGCGTTTAGGATAGATTGTAGGGGAGAATGGTGAGAGGCAGGAAGGCTGGACAGCAGGAAGTTACAGTAATCAAGACGGGAGAGAATGAGGGCCTGAGTCAGAGTTTTAGCAGTCGAGCAACAGAGGAAAGGGCGTATCTTTGTTATATTGCGGAGGAAAAAGCAACAGGTTTTGAATATGAGGGGCGAATGTGAGAGAGGAGTCGAGTGTGACCCCTAGGCAGCGTGCTTGGGCTACTGGGTGAATGATCGTAGTTCCAACAGTAATGTGGAAGGAGGTAGTAGGGCCAGGTTTGGGAGGAAGTATGAGGAGCTCTGTTTTAGCCATGTTGAGTTTAAGGCGGCGGTGGGCCATCCAGGATGATATAGCAGAGAGACATTCAGAAACTTTGGTTTGAACAGCAGGTGTAAGGTCAGGTGTTGAAAAGTATATTTGTGTGTCGTCAGCATAGAGGTGATAATTAAACCCAAAAGATGTTATTAGGTCACCTAGAGAGAGTGTGTACAGAGAAAAGAGAAGAGGTCCCAGGACAGAGCCCTGGGGTACCCCCACAGAGAGATCAATAGAGGAGGAGGAGGTGTTAGCAGAAGAGACACTGAAAGTATGATGGGAGAGGTAGGATCAGATCCAGGATAGAGCTTTGTTCCGAATACCAAGAGTATGGAGAATGTGAAGGAGAAGAGGGTGGTCCACGGTGTCGAATGCTGCAGAGAGGTTGAGTAATATGAGCAGAGTGTAATGACCTCTGTGTTTGGCAGCATGGAGGTCGTCAGTTATTTTAGTGAGGGTTGTTTTAGTGGAGTGAGCAGTGCGGAAGCCAGATTGTAGAGGGTCTAGGCGAGAATAGGTGTTGAGAAAATGGAGCAAGCGAGAGAATACAAGACATTCAAGGAGTTTAGAGGCAAAAGGCAGGAGGGAGACAGGTCGATAGTTAGAAAGACAGATAGGGTCAAGCTTGCTGTTCTTGAGTAATGGTATGACTGTTGCATGTTTGAAGGAGGATGGAAAGGTTCCAGAGCAGAGGGAGGAGTTAAAAATGTGTGTGAGCATAGGGATTATAGTAGGAGCAAGAGGTTTTAGGAGATGGGAGGGAATGGGGTCAAGAGGGCAAGTGGTAGAGGGAGAAGAGGCGATCAACATCGACACATCCTCCTCTGAGACAGTGGAAAAAGAGTCAAGGAAGGCAGGAGGAGAGTTAGGAAGAGGTGTAGGATGGGAGGAAGAAACAGAGGGGATGTTCTGCCGTATGGATTCCACCTTTTCCTTAAAATAGTCATTATACTTTATTTCCTACTTCCAGTAAAACACCAGTTGTGGCAAGAAACTGGTCAGCACAAAGAAATGAAGGTCCCTACAAAGGTCTACTGTTAACTTAGAATTGTTATTTAATAAAATCAAGATTTAAAAGTTCATTTAGAACCTGAGTTATATGCTGAAGCATTGCATGGTTTGCTGCTCTATGATCTTTATAAATAGAAGATTGATGCCTCTACAATATTGTATTGATACGTCTCTGAAATTGAAAATCGCTCAAGGATTTATGACACATTGATAGATAGATAGATAGATAGATAGATAGATAGATAGATAGATAGATAGATAGCAGAATAAATGAGTACTTCAGTATTACAGTAGGTGATACATTGTTAGTCCAAATAGAAAAGGTATCACCTAATACTGAATTACTCATTTATTCTGCACTATCGCAACTGGACTAACACGGCTATTTCCAGATAGATCGATAGATTGATAGATAGGACAGGTATCTGTACCTTCTTAGCCAAGCTTAATAATCAAAAACGAATAGACGATACCATTCTGTGCCGGAAGAGATCATTGTATCTAGAAATCTTGCACAAATGCCACAGAACGGTATCGTCTATTCGTTTTGGATTATATATATCTATATGTGTGTGAACATGACAAAGAAAAAAGAATCCCAGATTAGCACTCTAGCATACAAAAGATATCTTTTGTATGCTAGAGTGCTAATCTGGGGATTCTTTTTCATCATCCCAAGCACCGGCAGTAGTGTTTATATCTTACACTTCACCTACTGGTTATAGCACTTCTTACTTTTGGTCTGTTGCAGGTTGTTTCTTGTGTTTCATATATATATATATATATATATATATATATATATATATATATATATATATATATATATATATATATATAAAGCAGAAAATAGCCGTGCTAGTCCAGTTGCGATAGTGCAGAATAAGTGAGTTCTTCAGTATTAGGTGATACCTTTTTTATTGGACTAACAATTTATGTCATAGGACAAGCTTTTCAGAGTTCTCCTCTCTTCTTCAGGTCAGCAATACTGATATACAAAGGATTCAATGGCTAAAGCAGTGAAGAGAGAGGGGAAAAAAAAAAAAAAAAACAACAGATATTTACTGTAGATAAGGTAGGGTGTTAAGTGTTTGAAGCCAGGGGACAGTGTCAAAGAAAGGACACTTTGTCTCCCCCCCCAGCGTCCCTTTCCCTCCCCACCTTTCTTTGACACTGTCCCCTGGCTTCAAACACTTAACACCCTACCTTATCTATAGTAAATATCTGTTGTTTTTTTTCCCTCTCTCTACACTGCTTTAGCCATTGAATCCTTTGTATATCAGTATTGCATGACCTGAAGAAGAGAGGAGAACTCTCGAAAGCTTGTCCTATGACATAAATTGTTAGTCCAATAAAAAAGGTATCACCTAATACCGAAGAACTCATTTATTCTGCACTATATATATATATATATATATATATATATATATATATATATATATATATATATATATATATATAGACAGAAAAAGAGCGAGAGCGCACGCCCCATAGCATAATACTGCATAAAATTTATTAAAACAAGGAAAGAGGATGGGGGGTGGGGGGGGGGTAAGGAATCGCACTCACAGGATGCAAATAGTTAAAAGGCAATTTGTGATTATATCACCACCATCCGGTTCTGGATACTGGAACACGTCTCCGTGGACTCCTTCAGGGCTGCCAGACACGATCACCAGGGACCAGATGTTAAAGGCTCCGTTCGCTCTCTGTACAGAGTCCAAGACTCCAGCTCACACTTTCAATGGCCGCCGATCGTATTCCCACGCTTGGTGTAGGCTGCTGCGCGTGCGCGGCGTCGTCGTGATGACGTGATCGCGCTCTCAGTACCCTAACGCGTTTCGTCACCTGACCGGTAACTTTCTCAAAGGGCTGATGTCGAAAGGAATCAAGTCCTGCCCTCATATAGCCAGTCCGTTGCCAGGCAACCCGTGATCGGGTGATTAATAAAACCTGAGTGGTATTAAATGGAGCTAATATATAACATAGATGCTAATCATATTGAGGACTAGTTTTCTAAGGGCTGATAGGGACTAATGCACTTAAGGAATGAACATACAATAATTACAAATGTGCGATTGAAACACAATAATAAACAATAATGAACAATAGTATGGGAACAGAAAGGATATCATGAGTCCACCAGGGGTAAGAGTCTGGACTCAATGAGTGTCTGGATGCTAGTACACTGGTTTGATCTCCTGACCTTTTGGACTCTCCTCGCTCTCCTCAAAGGAACCTATGGATGGTTCCTACCTGCGGTCCTCTTTTTTCCACACTCCTTAATAGTTCACTTTCCCTCCCTCCCTTCCCATCCCCACATTCCCCTCCCCAGAGCCCTCCTTCCCATTCATTTCATTATCTTTCATTTTTTCACAATACCCATCCTTTCATCCCTATCCATTCTTAATCCACCCCCTACAATATTTGAAGAGGTGTTTATTATCATTTTCCCCCATTCTTCATTTCATTTTCATATTTATTTTTATTTTTAATTTAGTTTTCCCAATTAAATATAAATTTTTAATATTTTTAATATTCTTCATTTAGAAAATTCCTTTATTGTAGGAGTTCCTATGCACTATACATAAATTTAGTCTACAATTATTATAATCCAAACCTTGCCCTTCCTCTCTTCATCTCTCTATTAACCCATTGTATTAGTACAAGGGTATGATTGTGACTTTTAAAGGTCATTCTTTTCCTGTCTCTGTGGAAATAAGTTAATCCAATTTCTATATCCTATAGTATTTGAGGCACAAAGTGTAATAAATTGAATACTATGGAGCATATATAATCTGTTTGTATTTTCAGTATACAGAGATATTAAAAGGATATACAGATACAATCTATTAACCCAAAAGGGAATGTATTAACTTCTTAATATACATCATTTTTTTCTCTATATACATTCATGCCTTATATAGATTATGGGTCTTAAATCCTTCTCCATGTATATATGGATATGGAATTGGAATTTATGGGTAATGTTGTTCTGTTTATGATTAAGATCTGTCAGATCTGAATTCATTGTTTTAATTAATGCAATCTTGCTTTTACATGTTGATCATGTTGTGCAATGTATGGTATAGTTATCCACACTTATGGAGAGTGTGAAAACTAATTTTGCATACATCTTGTAAAATATTTATCTTGTGGATTTTCCTAATGGGAAACCATCAAATACAGTTTGAGAATAATGTTTGGAAATATACATTGCAGTACAATGATTGATGAATTTATATGGTGTCAAAATGTTTGAATTTTATTGTTAGTGTTAAAAATAATGTCATGATATCCTTTCTGTTCCCATACTATTGTTCATTATTGTTTATTATTGTGTTTCAATCGCACATTTGTAATTATTGTATGTTCATTCCTTAAGTGCATTAGTCCCTATCAGCCCTTAGAAAACTAGTCCTCAATATGATTAGCATCTATGTTATATATTAGCTCCATTTAATACCACTCAGGTTTTATTAATCACCCGATCACGGGTTGCCTGGCAACGGACTGGCTATATGAGGGCAGGACTTGATTCCTTTCGACATCAGCCCTTTGAGAAAGTTACCGGTCAGGTGACGAAATGCGTTAGGGTACTGAGAGCGCGATCACGTCATCACGACGCCGCCGCGCACGCGCAGCAGCCTACACCAAGCGCGGGAATACGATCGGCGGCCATTGAAAGTGTGAGCTGGAGTCTTGGACTCTGTACAGAGAGCGAACGGAGCCTTTAACATCTGGTCCCTGGTGATCGTGTCTGGCAGCCCTGAAGGAGTCCACGGAGACGTGTTCCAGTATCCAGAACCGGATGGTGGTGATATAATCACAAATTGCCTTTTAACTATTTGCATCCTGTGAGTGCGATTCCTACCCCCCCCACCCCCCATCCCCTTTCCTTGTTTTAATAAATTTTATGCAGTATTATGCTATGGGGCGTGCGCTCTCTCTCTTTTTCTGTCTGTAGATATCTGTGGAGTTGGTTTACCCCGTGTGAGAGCAGCCTAAAGACCCCTTTCAACATCAGAAACCTCATCATTATGGACTAATTATTGAAGGACTGGTTGGAGTTTTTTGATTTTAGATTTTTGTGTCTTTCTTTTTCTCTTTTTTTTTTAGCACGTTTATGCACTGTTTTGTTTACTTTTATTGGTTGTGTTATAATAGAATGCACTAAGGTCACATTAGTTTAAGAGATATATTAATATTTTCAAACATTATTCACTTTACACAACTCTTTATTTATTAATTATAGTTATATTCAATTTATCATATCACAGTTATATTATTATTTTTTGGCGCCACACTTTTTTGTTTTATATATATATATATATATATATATATATATATATATATATATATATATAACACACAAAAGGAGAAGTTGCTCAACACATAATATATAAGGTTAACTCAAGGTAAAACTAACTATAAGGGTAAAATAAAATATATACCCCAAATAAAGTCAGTATATAAATTAAATAGGACCTGATGGTGCTAGGGGATAGTGAAAACTATATAAGACACACAGATGAAAAGAACAAAGACAATCCCCTTAGTAGCACTCTAAATTACACCCAAACTAATCCATAAAACAAAGATTGCTAAAAAGAAACAGATGCTCCGCCAATTCAGAAAAAATGAACAAGATTTTATTGATTTAACAACAAGACACACTAACTTAAAAACATAAAAATACTAAAGACAGCCTATGAAAATATATATGTATCAAAAATATAAAGAGAGGACTACTAATCAAATACTATCAGTATTACGAAAAGAAGAAAAACTAAAATGTGTCTAAATAAAGTTTAAATAATGACAACAAAGTAGTTTAGTCTAACATAATAGGCAATACAAAATATATTCCCACTGACATATGCATGAAAGAATGATAAATCATTGCGTTGGAAAAAGTATATAGTCAATGACCCAGTATATAGCCAGGAAAAATTAATATGTATACCAAAAACAGAGGGGAAAAAAAAAGAGATAAAGCAACCAGGGAAAAATAATATAACAATAATAATAGTTATACCCTGAACAGCATTTCCCCAAAATGAAATCAATGAGAACTGATGCAGCAAATAAAGAAAAATATGACTAATAAAGACATATTAGCAAACAGAGTCATACATATTGAAAACACCACAAAGCGCAGCACTGCAAGGACAGGTAATGCCCAAACAGTAAGGAGGGTAATACTCAGCTGCAGCTAGATTGTGTAGAGTTTGTGTCCATATTGATTGTACAGGATGTGTTTCCAAAGTCTGCTTATAACAGGAACAAAAAATAAAGTCCAAAATGCTGCATCAGATCCATCATAAGTCCCTCAGAATAGAAGATTACATAAAGGCTGTAGTAAAGTAAACACTCCGGGAAGAAGCCCACCGACGGGTGAAACATGTAGAGTGTTTACTTTACTACAGCCTTTATGTAATCTTCTATTCTGAGGGACTTATGATGGATCTGATGCAGCATTTTGGACTTTATTTTTTGTTCCTGTTATAAGCAGACTTTGGAAACACAGACTGATCTTTTATTTTTCTTAGTTTTAATTATGTTCATTAGCTTCTAACAAAGTATAATGTATAGACAGCACTATAATAATCAGCTATAGGGGAAAAACAAAATATTCGAGATGTGGTGCAGCGAGAACAAACCTTAATTCCCACAATGATATAACCAAAATACACAAATGGTTCCCAGCACTCAGAGAAAGTATCGAAACAAAAGTAGTGTTGTAAATAGACTTTTTTTTTTTACTAAACTGTATATTGAAGTGCCACATAGGCTAATAAAGCCACATAGGCTAATAATGTCAATGAAAAACATAATAGCATATATAGATAAGCAAACAATCAATATAAAGACTAAGATGGCTCAAAAAAGAGTCAATCAAATAATTCTTATCTGGAGGCAGAGTAGTGGAAAAAAATATTATCTGGAGTGGTGGAAAAAAAGGAGAGCAGGAAACAATGGAGGGGGAGGCTATGGGCACATAGGATTAGAAAAAACTAAAGCAAGGGGAGGAGGGCAAAAAAATCACAACAGAAGGTGAAAATAAAACAGGTGAAATTAACTAAATGATAAGTATCATTTGATTGACTGTTCTTTGAGCCGTGTTGCTTTTTATATTTAGTGTTTGCTCAACTATATATGCTATTATGTTTTGCACTGACATTATTAACCTATGTGGCTGTATTACTGCCCCTGTATATACAGGTATATTGACGGTTACCTTGTCTCATGTAATATATGAGTAAAATACAATTTATTTACTAAACTTTTTGTGCCGATACTTTCTCCGAGTGCAGGGAACTATTTATGTATATTAGCTTCTGTGTGTGTGTGAGAGAATGTACTGTACTACATAAATAGGAAACATCAACAACTGGAGAACTGTACATTGTAACAAAACGAGCGTCCATTTTGCTTCCTTCCCCAGCCATTTCCTCAGCTGCGCCTCACGGTCCCGCCTCTATACAAGTCACATGTCAATCACGCGGACTCCCCACCCAGCGCCTCCTTTTGCTTCCATGTTGTCACGTGATATGGAAAGGGGCGGAATGAGAAGCCAAGGCGCATTCGGATAGGTGGTCAGGGCTGTTAGTCAGCGTCTCACCGGGAAGACGTCTCTAGCTTCTCCTTCAGGCTCTGACTCCAGTGAATTGGGGGGGGATGCGGGGCTTTTCTATCGGGTCATTTTTATCCAGTTCAGGTGTATCTACATTCACATCACCCGGAACGATGCAGCGTCTAGTCCTCGCACTGGCTACCTTCATAGCAGGTGAGATAGGAGGATACTTTACATTCATCCCGTGTCACTGTGTGCTATTCTGATAGCTGCAGATTTGCTGTCGGGCTTGGAGAGCGCATCATATGACTAGTGGGGTATAGGTACAGTACATACAAGATGAAGCCCTCTCCATTTAATTAATAGTGATTAAATGACAAATATGCTATGTGTTCCCTTGTAATGTATTGCCTGTGGATAGAATAGGACCATATGTGCCTTTTTTTAAATTAATATAACAATTTGTATAGAGTGTGTGTGTGTGATTCCGATTCCAAATACATCAGTTGATTTTGCGTGGTGCACAGATAATGAAGGATTCGTAGAAGAAAAAAATATATACTGGCACTCTCGGGACTTGCCAAAATCGTCAATAAATTAAATTTACATTATCAGCGTTACGGTGCAAAAAGGGTCTTGACAAAATATCTTTTTTTTTTTTTACCAAAACGCTGATGATGTAAATTCAATTTATTTACCTTTTTTGCAAGCCTGCAAGTGTCTGTGTGTGTGTCTGTGTGTGTGTCTGTGTGTGTGTCTGTGTGTGTCTGTGTGTGTGTGTGTGTCTGTGTCTGTCATTATCTCTCAGACTTGCAAAGAGAGTCAATTAAATTTACATTATCAGTGTTTTGGCCCAAAAAAGGGTACTTTATTAAGACCCTTTTTTTGACTGAACCGCTGATGATGTAAATTCAATTTATTGATGCTTTTTGCCAGCCGAGTGTGTGCGTGCGCGCGCACACACACGCACACCTTTCAGACTTGCAAAAAGAGTAAATACACTGAATTTACATTATCAGCGTTTAGGTAAAAAAAAAGGGTACTTTTTTTTTTTTTTTTTTTTTTTTTTTTGACCGACATGCTGATAATGTAAATTTTAATTTATTTACGCTCTTTGCAAGTCTGACAGAGGGTATGTATGTATATATTCAGCAAGCACATCCATTCAAATGGAAAAATCAGGAAATATTTGTTACATCAATGTTTAAAGGGATGCGATTGCTCTTTTTGTATATGCACAACTTTTGAATTTGTGATTTTTGTAACCACCCCACTTTTGACCCAATTTGAAATGTTTTGAGTGCCTTCAGCTACAATATTTGAGATATATAATGTGTGTGTTTGTTTTTACTTGTATTTTGTTTTGATAACGATGCATCAAGAACAGGTAATGATTTCATAATTGTCTTTAGTAACCTTGCATTTTCTGATCCCAAGTATCTTGGGAAACCTGCCTCCATCGGCAATGGATTCTAAAACTGTTCAGATCTTAAGCAGAAAGAAATCTGATATGAAGACGCAGGGGTCGTACTTATAATTCATCTGATCGTAAATAAGGAAGTTCATTCTATCAGGATTGTTTAGAAATAAAATGTGGAAGTGACTCCTTGTGTTGAAATGTTGAAGGTTTGTGTGGAGAGTCTGAGCTGGAACTAAATATATCAGCTGACTCTCTGGTAAGGAAGGTCTGATCACTCCTCGTAATGTGGATCTACCATTATGTGTAGCCTTCTAGAACAGGGGTGCGCAAAGTTTAACCTCTGCTCCCCCCTACCTTGTCTCCGTCGGAGATAAGGTAAGTGACCTTACAGAGGCGTCACACTCCCCAAGCATTTTAATTTAAATGCCTTCGGGAAGAGTGCCGGGCCTCTGTAAGTGCCATGTCCCCCCAGAAAATCTTGCGCACCCCTGTTCTAGAAGGTAAGACAGGGCTCTTCAATTAGTTCTCTAAAGGAGCCAGATCAGATACCTGCTACAAGTAGAAGGGCCAGAAGATTATTGTAATATAATTTTAGATACTTTTAAAGACCAATTGTATTTAAACATTTTGTAAAATCTGTACCATGCATTTTTACATTAATTAATAAGTGTGTTTGTGTCAAATTGCACTTGGCTGCCTAATCTACTATTATGTAATAAGCAGAAGCCGAGTCCAAGGCCACATCAAGGCCTGGCCGCACGTTGAAGAGTCCTGAGGTACAATCATGTAGGTGTGTAGTAGCTTTCCACAAAAAATATCTTGTACTTGTACATGCCATACAAGCCATTTTCAGTACTCTGTGAAACTGTTACCTTACTGGAGAAAAGTTCAGGGTCATTCTGGTGACTAAGACTAAAATGGAGAAAAGCAGCTTCACTGCACATTGATTAGGATGCGAATGGTATTAATCTTTAGCTGGTTTTGTCCACATAAATGGTTGCATTACAATAGCGCTCCTACTTACTAAATTTATTATTATTATTATTATATGCGGGCACAGTATACAAATTGCTGAGGCACAGGGTGATAAGGTGACCTGTTCAAGGTCACGAGTATGGGCTTGTCTGCTTTCAAAGCAGTGACAGCCAGCCAACTGCCAACGCCTTACAACTTAATTGGATATTTGTTTTGTGTTATGGGGAAAACCTGTACCCACCCACTAAAACACATGAAAGAGAACATGCTAGCAGCTAGTCTGCATAAACAAAGTGCCTTCTACTCGTGGTCTAGTACAGTGGTGCGCAAACTTCTGGTGCTGCTCCCTCCCCCTCCCCCCCCCCCCCCCGATTGCTCTCTCCCAGTGCTCGCACGCCCCCCCCCCCTACCATTGTGACTGTGCATTTGATGCCTTGTTGCCTTGATGCTATGGCGACGTGTCATCCGAAGCCGGCTGAATCACAGTGAGTTACAAAGGACTCACGCGGTCCCCCGCCAATTAATTTAAATGCCTTGGGGAAGACCGTGGGGCCTCTGTAAACCCCCTCCCCCAGTTTGCGCACCCCTGCTCTAGTAGCTGTGTTGATTCTGGAGAAATGTAGATTTGTTGTTTGTGATTCCTTTTACAGGATATATGATATTTTCATCTATGAAGAACCCTAGTGTACAAAGCTTTTGAAACCTCGTACTTAAATGTAATGGCATTAGCATTTGAGAAAGGCCCTTGGGGCCGAAACGTCATCACACTGGCTAAATAAAAAATTTTCACAAGCAGAAATCCGTAGTGCCCAGGCGTTTCCTTCCTATTAATTTATATAGCGCCATTAATGTACATAGCGCTTCACAGTAGTAATACACATGGTAATCATATAAATAACAAATAATATAAATAACAGGTCATGGGAATAAGTGCTTCAGACATAAAAGTAACATTAAGGAATAGGAGTTCCTGCTCCGAGGAGCTTACAATCTAATTGGTAGGTAGGGAGAACGTACAGAGACAGTAGGAGAGCATTCTGGTAAGTGCATCTGCAGGGGGCCAAGCTTTATGTATGATGTGCCTAGTATTATCCACAGTGCTATTCATATGCTTTTTTAAGCAAGTGGGGCTTAAAGGTGGATAGAGATGGTGCTAGTCGGGTATTGAGGGGAAGGGCATTCCAGAGGTGCGGGGCAGTCAGCGAAAAAAGTTTAAGGCGGGAGAGGGCTTTAGATACAAAGGAGGTAGAGAGAAGACATCCTTGAGAAAAACGCAAGAGTCGGGATGGTGCATAATGAGAAATTAGGGCTGAGATGTAAGGAGGGGCAGAGGAGTGTAAAGCTTTAAAAGTGACGAGAAGAATGGAGTGTGAGATGCGGGATTTGATCGGAAGCCAGGAGAGAGATTTCATGAGGGGAGATGCTGAGACAGATCTAGGAAAGAGTAGAGTGATTCTGGCAACAGCGTTTAGGATAGATTGTAAGGGAGACAGATGAGGCAGGAAGGCCGGACAGCAGGAGGTTACAGTAATTAAGACGGTAGAGAATGAGGGCCTGAGTCAGAGTTTTAGCAGTCGAGCAACAGAGGAACAGGCGTATATTTGTGATATTACGGAGGAAAAAGCGACAGGTTTTAGAAACGTTTTGAATGTGAGAGAGGAGTCAAGTGTAACCCCTAAGCAGCGTGCTTGGGCTACCGGGTGAATGATCGTACTTCCAACAGTAATGTGGAAGGAGGTAGTAGGGCCAGGTTTGGGAGGAAGTATAAGGAGCTCTATTTTTGTCATGTTGAGTTTAAGGCGGCGGAGGGCCATCCAGGATGATATAGCAGAGAGACATTCAGAAACTTTTGGTTTATACAGCATGTGTAAGGTCGGCGGTTGAAAAGTAAATTTGTGTGTCGTCAGCATAGAGGTGATATTTAAACCCAAGAGATGTTATTAGGTCACCTAGAGAGAGTGTGTACAGAGAAAAGAGAAGAGGTCCCAGGACAGAGCCCTGGGGTATCCCCACAGAGAGATCAATAGAGGAGGAGGTGGTGTTGGCAAAAGAGACACTGAAAGAACGATGGGAGAGTAAGAGGAGATCCAGGATAGAGCTTTGTTCCGAATACCAAGAGTATGGAGTATGGAGAATGTGAAGGAGAAGAGGGTGGTACACGGTGTCAAATGCTGCAGAGAGGTTGAGCAATATGAGCAGAGTGTAATGACCTTGGTCTTTGGCAGCATTGAGGTCATCAGTTATTTTAATGAGGGCTGTTTCAGTAGAGTGAGCAGTGCGGAAGCCAGATTGTAGAGGGTCTATGAGAGAATAGGTGTTGAGAAAATGAAGCAAGCGAGAGAATACAAGACGTTCAAGGAGTTTAGAGGCAAAAGGCAGGAGGGAGACGGGTCAATAGTTAGAAAGACAGATAGGGTCAAGCTTGTTGTTTTTGTGTAATGGTATAACTGTTGCATGTTTGAAGGAGGAGGAAAAGGTACCAGAGTAGAGGGAGGAGTTAAAAATGTGTGTGGGCATAGGGATTATAGTAGGACTAAGAGGTTTTAGTAGATGGGAGGGAATGGGGTCAAGAGAGCAAGTGGTGGAGGGAGAAGAGGAGATCAACAATGACACATCCTCCTCTGAGAGTGGAAAAAGAGTCAAGGAAGGCAGGAGGAGAGTTAGGAAGAGGTGTAGGATGGGAGGAAGAAACAGAGGGAATGTTTGGCATATGGATTCCACCTTTTCCTTAAAATAGTCAGCAAAGTCCTGAGCTGAGATGGAGGAAGAAGAGGCAGCTGAAAGTGGTTTGAGTAGAGAGTCAAAGACAGAGAACAGTCGGCGTGGGTTAGGCTTGTGCGTGTTGATTTAGAGAAGAAAAGTAGGGTTGTTTTAGCTTGCGAGAGGGCAGAGTTCAAACAGGATAGCATAAATTTGTAGTGCAGGAAGTCTGCGAGAGTATGAGATTTCCTCCAGAGGCGTTCAGAGGAACGAGTGGAGGAACACAGCATGCGCGTGTGTGAATTTAGCCAGGGTCTGAGGTTAGAAGGGCGAGGATGGCAGAGAGAAAGTGGGGCATGTAGATCAAGAGAGGAGGATAAGGCAAAGTTGTAGTTCCTGACCAGGTTGTCGGGGTCAGTAGCAGAGTTAGGAGAGGGAGGAGTGTAAAGTGTACTCAAAGTCTGGTAGGTTAATAGAGCGCAGGTTTCTGCAGAACCGAGGAGTAGATGGAGGTGGAGAAGGGGAGAAGCGAGAGAGAATGAGATGAAGTGATGGTCAGAGAGAGGAAATGGAGAAATTGGAGAGAGAGAGAAGGTTTTTAGTGAAAACCAGGTCTAGGTAGTGGCCATCCTTGTGGATGCTGGTTGCAGTTTACTGTTGAAGGCCAAAAGAAGAGGTTGGAGAAAGCGGGAAGCCCATGGGAGAAAAGTGTCATCAATGTGGCAATTGAAGTCCCCAAGGAGAAGAACAGGAGAGTGAGGAGAGAAAGAAAGAGCCAGGATTCAAAGTGAGAAAGGCAGAAGGGGAATGAGTAGAGGTAGGTGGGCAATAGGTGACCGCCACGTGGACAGGGAGAGGAGAAAAGATCTGGACAGTGTGAGCCTCAAAGGAGGGAAAAGCAAGGGAGGAATGGGAAGGGTAAGGTAGCAGCAGATAGGAGAGCAGAAGCCCCAAACCTCCACCCCTGTCATCAGGGTGCGTAGTGTGAGAGAAAGAAAGACCACCATAAGAGAGGGCAGAGTCAGACTGAGTGAGCCAAGTCTCAGTTATAGCAAATTGGATGAGAGAGAAATAAGTCATGCACAGAGAGGAACTTGTTAGAAAGGGAGCATGCATTCCAAAGAGCACAGGAGAAGGGGAGAAATGAGGGAGTGTGGCAAGGGATGGGTATGAGGTTGGAGGGGTTGACACCAGAAGCAGTAGAAGTTGCATTTGGCAGGCGAGGACGAGAGCATGTAGAAATAAGGAGTGGACCAGGATTAGGAGAGAGATCTCCAGAGGCAAGGAGGAGAAGCATGGAGTGTGAGTGTGAGTGTGTGTGTGTGGTAGGGGAGTGATTTAGTGCAGGCGATATTGCTATGTAGTGTCAGAGGGCGCAGGTAAGAAAGGAGTTCATGTGAACTGAGAAGTGGTGAAGGAAGGAGAGATGGAGATATATGAATAGCGTTAGAGACATAAGGAAGTGCATAATTTGAGAAGTGAGATCACAGCAAATATAAATAGTTAAGGCGGCATCACAGCAATAGTAAAGTGCTGAGATGTGCAGTCTGGGATAGATGATATCCTCCTTTCCTGCGTAGTTGAAATGCAGGACTCGGGGCCAGTAGGTGTTGGCCAGTAGGTGTTGTCCACTTCTTCACAACTTCCTTTTAAACTTCATCTACTTACAATGTGCTACTTGCAGATGTACTGCAGGCAGACTAAAGCTGTTCTATCTGGGGTTATATGGGCCTAACAAGTCACCTGACAATTAAGTTCAGCCTTCTTAATTAGCACATGTGAGGTCATTCAAACAAATGTTTATCCTACACAGGGTGTTCCCTGCCTAGGGTGAAAGTGTAATTTAATTAAGGGTTGAATGAGACAGGATTCAAAGATGGATTTTACCTAGCATTGTTAAAGTTGCATTGATTTACTAGCATTTGGGTCTGCAATGGTTTTCCATGTGGCATCCAAACCTTTGGCGTACATGGGAAATACCAAAGCACTTCGTAACGGAGTGATGTATCCACCCATCCCTTTAACCCTATGCCAATATTTACCAGCTGAATCTAGACTTGGAGTGGCCTTATGATTAAGATTTTGGGCACGTCACTTTATTGTCCCTTGCCTCAGGTATTTTATTCTTTGCTGGCATTGCTTACATTTTGTTAAGTACAGCAAATGCAGCATAATTTTAAATATATGAATATTTATAATTAGTGATGGTAGCACAATATTTGTTGTTGTCCTGAAAATGTTTCTAGTTTCTTCTTTGGGTTTTACGTATTTGAGCTGTGTATGGACACATTGAGGGGCCCTTTGTCAGAGATGTTAAACATTAACTTTTGCTTTATTGAGATGATAGTTACCAGTTCCTTCACATCCTCGCAGAAGGTTGGGAGCAAAATTGAGCCAAGTACTGTATGTCCGAGTAGGATCTACCTTCAGCTGCTCTCAGTTCTGCAGAAGTTCACAGGAGTATAATACAAGTGCCTGTCCCTGTGAATTCCAATGTGATTTATCTGGTATTGAATTGCCAGAGTTGTGCACCTTTGCTCTGCCTGATTTTGTTTATTCCTTATTCCTGTGATGTATTTACCTAATAATAGGTTTAAAACAAAAATACTACTTGTGAGCGCATTCACATGTCTCAAACAGGTCTGCAACCCTGCCTTCCCCCATTTTCTCTTGGCATACACTGCTTCCACTGCAGCCAGGGATTCTAGGAAAGAATATGCAAATGAGTTCACAGAACTCAGCCTGGGTTAAAGAAGTGCATAACCAGTAAACCTACTCATAGACCACTATTTCGAGCGTTTGGTTCAGTAGGAGGACGGTTACTGGCTTTGCAAAGCTGGTAAGTGGGTATAACCAGACACTAAACAAGTTTTGTAAGTTTAGGATTCACAGCAGCCCACCTTCACCACTTTTCACAACCAGCGAGGCATGTTAAAGTTATGGGAGGAAGTGAAAATATATTTTCAACCCTGGAATCTAGAAGGCAGAGTCAATATGAGAAGGCTGGTTACAGCTGTAAATTATATTACAGTTATGTATGATGGCAGTGTGTGTTACTACTATGGAAGGGGTATGCAAACTGGGGGGCATGAGATTTTTTGGGGGGGCACGCAAAGCCTCGAACTCCCTTGACTCAGGCGTCGCCATGGCAACGTGGCATCAAATGACTGTGGGGTCACGTGATGTCATTTGACGCTAAAGAATGTAAGGGGGGCGCAAGCACTTGGGAAGAGCAGGCAGGGGTGCGCCGGGTATAAATTTTGCGCACCCATGTACTAGGGAACACCACTATGTCCTGGTTTATAATTTAAAACATATACCCCTTTCTGTTAAAGGAAATTGAACTGTACTTTTATAAATAAGTAATTTAATATAAAATAAAATGTGGTGTACCATTTTCCTTATAAAAGAATGTGCAATATATACCCATTTATTTATATGTATGTAGAGGTATCTGTATTAAGCCGAGCTTAATAATCAAAAACAGATAGTCAATACCGTTCTGTGGCTAACTAAATGCTTTTTATTTGTGCGAGCTTTCGAGATACAATGATCTCTTCTTCGGGCGATGTTACAATTGATTCAGCCAAAAAACTTTCTTGAAACAAAGCATCTGTGGGCGAAGGCAATCCCTCCCCCTGTGCAGTATGTGATGTATGACCTGAGGTGTTAAATGGTGGGTGTGTGGTGTGTGCCGTTTACAAAATACTGTGTATGCTTGATAAGGGTACTTTGTCAGTTTTTTCTGGTTTGTTTTGCCATGTCTTGTATTGTTTTCAGATTGGGCCGGGTAGTTCAAGTAAATACCAACAATTCATTGCTATCTCCAGGTTTCTCTACTGCTGCTGATTTTTGTCAGAAGGTCATTTCATTGTTATTTAACATTTATTAATTATTGACGTTTCAAGAAGTTATTATTATTTTGGGTGTGGGAGGGGGGAGAGATGTCAGGTTTTGGATACTTGAAAATAAATGCGTAAAGAATTGGAATGTAATATGTAACACGATCTAACTTTGTGGCCTGGAATTTGCTGCACTATGTGATTGGGACTGGTCTGTTGCTTGCCTTTCTCTCCCTGGATTAAGAGAAGTCAGAGGGGATCAATAATACCTCCATGAGCACTTGGCACATGTACAGTCTTGGCCCATGCTTTCTGGATTACCCAAAACTGCTGTACGCCTATCTAAATATGATTAGTACGGTCCATACTTCATATTTATTTAGTATGTGTGTCAATAACCTAGATTTGATCACTGCTGTTGGTGGTTTTGCTGCTAGGGCAAACTGCCACTTTTTTTTTTTAATATCTATCGATCTCTCTACCATGGCTCTACCATTTCAGGGACGCCTTGTGGAAAAGCTACAAAATAATTGGCACTACCAAGGATCTTAACTACAGATGCATGCAGAATATGTGGACGAGGCAAACAGGACATGCAAACGCACAATATTACTCTGACAATCTTTGCCAGAATACATCAAACTCAGCTAACTTTTGGAAGGTTATCCGCAATATATTCCAGCATTCTAGCCATCAACAACCAAGTAAT
The DNA here is from genome assembly GCF_040206685.1 of Ascaphus truei. Lineage (NCBI taxonomy): Eukaryota > Metazoa > Chordata > Amphibia > Anura > Ascaphidae > Ascaphus > Ascaphus truei. The sequence continues at coordinate 162,845,796 of NC_134485.1, forward strand.
ATCAATAAGGAGGATATTACTCTGACAAATCCCACTGACATTGCTAATGCATTCAATGATTACATTGTAGGGTGTGCTACTAACTTATTAGCGAAACGCAACCCAAACCACAAACATGAACCTCATTCTGAGAGTACCCCTATAGCCCCATCCTCTCCCAACACTGCTCACAATTTTCAATTTGTCCCAGTATCTGAAGAGAAGATTACACAAGCACTCCTCAAATTAAAACTAAGCAGCTAATGTGGACCTGAATTACTGCAAATCTAAATTCCTAACACTTGGTGCCCCAGCCATTTCCGAACCAATTACTTCCATAGTTAACTCTATCCTGTCTGCAGGCCATATCCCTAAGACCTGGAAAACTGCCAGAGTTGTCCCAATCTTCAAAAGTGGGGACAAAAACACTGTCTCAAACTACAGGCCAATCTCTCTTATCCCAATACTATCCAAAGTCATGGGAAAATGTGTTCACTCCCAATTAAGCAATTACTATACCAAGACAAATTTCCCTAGCCAAGTCCAAACACTTCGCAGTAACTACCCTGCTAAAAGTTTGCAATGAGATCCAGTGTGGAATGGAAATGGGTCAACTCACTAGTGCAACATTCCTAGATTTTGCAAAGGCTTTTGATACTGTTTATCATGTTATATCTTGCTTAACAAACTCCAGTGCTCTGGAATAGGGAAGGTAGGAATTAAACCAGTTTCAAGCGTGCCATCAGGTAGATCTCAACATGTGTATCTCAGGCTCTAACTCCAACCCCTTGGATATCACCTGTGGTGTCCCGCAAGGCTCTGTTCTGTGGCCCTTACTCTTCTCAGTGCTCATAAATGATCTTCCTACAGCTTGTAAGGGAGTTTCAATACACATGTATGCAGATGACACAATCTTATATACACACAGCCCTTGCCTCTCCAACCTTGAACACATAATTCAATCTGATTTTTTGAGACTTGAAAATTGGATTTCCCAAAACAAACTGTTTTTAAACACTGACAAGACTGTAACAATGGTAATTGGGACCAAGGCTAAATTGTTAAAGCTTCCAATGACAGCTCCAAATCAGAACAAATGTTAATACCACCCTAACTCCTATTACTAGTTTTAAATACTTGGGTGTATGGTTTGACTCCCACTTAACATTTGGGATGTACATTGATACCCCGACATCCAAAACCTATGCCAAACTAGGTATACTTTATAGGAACAAATCCTCCCCAAGTCTGCTGGTCAGAAAGTGTATCGCACAGCAGATGTTAATGCCAATTATCAACTATAGGGACATAGTATACGGCTCGGCATCCCAAACCCACCTTGGCAAACTTGTTACCCTCTACAATTCAATATGCCGTTTTGTTCTCCAATGAAAATACAACACACATCACAGCGAAATGCTCAATGAACTAGATTGGTCATCACTTGAGTCTAGGCACAAAGTTCATTTTTCCTTTCTTGCCTTCAAATACTTTATGGGAAAGCTACCCATCTATCTGAACAAGCTCCCTACCACACCCCTACCACATGCAGCACTTATCTGAGATCTGACTCCAAAAGATTGTTCATGGTCCCAAAGTATCCAGCCGCTCCTTCTCTTACCGTGCACCCCAAAACTACAGAACAATCTACCGGAGACTCTCAGCCACCACCCAGTCTAAATTCTTTCAATACTAAAGCTATCTTACATTTTAATCTGGTCTGTAACTGTTACATACGCGTATAATATATATTATCTTTAACTGCATGCAATGTCTTGTATATAATGTTTACCCTGTTCACTTGTGTAACTATGTATTTGTAATCATGTATTATTTGTCATCATAACTTTATGCCCAGGACATACTTGAAAACGAGAGGTAACTCTCAATGTATTACTTCCTGGTAAAACATTTTATAAAATGGATGGATAGATTTATTTATCTATCCCTTTCCATGGCTATATCCTAAAATTAAATTGGTCGATATCCAGAGTATGAAAACAAAATTTTAGAAGGGTAAAATGAACAAAAACATCAATCCACTTAAACTACTTTTACAACAGATTGCAAGTCGTTTTTTTTCACATACTGTTTACCCCAGGTGATGTTGTAGGTACTTCAGAAACAAAGGTGACACTTCTTTCTGGTACAGTGCTGCAAAAGAGCTGCTGTTGACTGTTAATCTCACTGTTTACTATTGGCAGCTGCCTTCACTGTGTGTGGAAAAACTGCACCTCTGAAGATGTGGACTTGTGTGCAGTAAACAAATGCAGAAATGAAGAATGTGAAAGCAAGTGGTTAGACAAGAGACATCAGGAAAATCTCCTTTCTCTCCTTAGCGATGCCCTTGGTATTTATTTAAGAACCTAAAACCCATAAAATATAGGACCTTACTCTTACTAATAAATGTGGTATACAGATAGCAGCCTCTCTATTATCTGTACTTACACGATTTATACCATATGCTCCTACATGTAATTCCACTGTATCGAGAGTGTGTGTGGGGGGGGGGGCTCATCTCTGGAGTGCCCCCCTCCTGCTTCAATGCTATGTAAAAAAACATTAGAAAAAAGGGGGGAGAGAAAAGGACCAGCTTGAATTTCGGCTTAAACAACCTAGAAATTGACGGTAGATGATAAGTGGTTGGTCCATCTACTCTGTCCATATTCCGATCTGTTTTGAAACCTCACACTGGGATTCGTGCCTATTTGCCACATGTATGGTAGCCTTGTGTCTATCCCAAGCAGTTTTTATTCCCCGTATTAGCCTTTACCACCTCCGCTGGGAGGCCATTCAATGAATCAACCACCCTTTACATGAAGAATGACTTCCTTACATTTCCCCTTACCCTGCAATTCGCCTGCTTCAGAGCCGGACCTCTTGCTCTAGCACTTCTGTCTCTGAAATATGCTTCCTCGGTTAATACTCTTGATATATTATAAAGTTTCTATCATATCCTACCCTCTCCTTTCACTGATGCCCTATTTCTTAGGTTGCACTCGGTCTATCTTTCACATTGTTTTCTCGCTGTTGCAATTTCTCTGGTATTACTCTTGTATTTCCTAGTTAAGCCAATTGTGTATATTTTATTTTGTATGCTTTCCTCAGTGCTATGAGAGGAGATAATTCTAATAAAAAAAGAATTCCATCCATTATGTATTTATGTATGTATAGTTATACCATCACTGTCCTCTAGGGGCTGGAACAGTGCAGTAAGTGTGCTTTCCAGTCCACAGAGGGTTAATTCCTCAGAGAAGCCAGCAGCAGCTGCTAACTAATGGAGTTAATCAGACTCCTTGAGTGAACAAGAAAGTAGTTTAAAAGACAGACTGAAAGCTGGTATGCGGGAGAGACTGTTTTCCCCAGAGAAGGGTGGGGGGGTGAAGGGTAGATGAGATAGATAGAAGTGCTCCCTAGCTGCGGAAGCTGGTAAGAGGACCTGCAGAGGAGAGTTTCTCTGGGCTCAGGTGGGGCAGAGTTCCCCTAAGAAGGAAAGGACCACAAGGCTGTGCTGAAGCAGGCATATCTGCTCCAGAGGACTCAGGCTGCGTCCATAGATGGACCAGCCGTGCTGAGGCGTGCGGACGCTCCGCGCTGAGCCCCTGCATCCTCAATGAGGATGCCTTGAGAGGGGGCTCACGCGAGCGTCCGCAGGCGTGCTGAGGCGTTGGAGGTTTCAGCCGAGCGCCAAGCTGTTTTTCAGCGCGCTGTCGGCTGAAAACCTCCAATCACTGCACAGCAGCGTCAACGTCATGGCGCCGTGACATTGACGTCAGTGCGTCGCGGGCGATTGGCCTAGCGACGTCACTGCCCCGCCTCCAACCACCCCCCCCCCCCCCCGGCTCCCTTCGCGCACGCTGGCTCGCCTGCAAGTCCGTGCAATCGCGCTGACTGAAGCAGGCGAGCCTCAGCGTTAGCGCGCCTCCGCTCTCCCCACACCTCTATGGCCCGGGCCTTACAAACAGATAAGCAGAAAAAACCTTTGTTATTGCCGTGTGCAAAGACTGTGTAGATTGTTGCATATGCCAGGGCATGTTTTGAGGGTGGGAACCAGCATAGCTGGCCATCCAACTAGTGAGGGCGCAAGCTATGGTGTAGTTGGCTTTCCCTAAAGGGAATAGGTGTTTGTTTTCTCTTTGGTTTTTCTTCAAGGGACAGTGGGCCTGTTGCTATATGATTTAATTCCTGTAATAAACCCCTGCATAGAAAATACGGTGTTTCCGGCCTTAAATTGGGATACAAGAGACTGCAACGTGGTGTGGGCATCACAATGTAATTTTTTTTTTTAAATGTTTTTGTTGATTGTAATCTTTTTTACGTTGAGAGATCTCTTCTTGTCCTTTCCAACGTGGTGTTTTTTTTATTATTCATTTATTTTTTATAAAGAGCAGGACAAGTTTAGGGGGCACGATACGAATATAATGAATTAAACTCATAGTGCAATACCCACTCCCCCCAGAAGCCTAAGTGGTGCTACAGCCATAGCCTTAAGGTGCAGTCTCTCCTACAGATGCAGCAGCCGTTATTCGAACAAATCACATAGCCGTTTTTGTGAGCTCTGCTGTATTCCATGCGGCATTAACACGGCCAATCACACCAGGCACCCGTGTTTATCGCGGTTGCTTTGTTTTGAATTTCATGGATTCTGTTTTTGTGTGCAATGAAATTAATGAATTGTACTGTGCTACTGTGTCAATTTCAGTTGTTTCAAAACCAGAACACAAAAATGCAATTTTCTGCACTCGCGTCTTATTCGGTAAGGTTGGAAAAAATCACGCGCCATGACCTGAATGTTCCGAGGTATACAACACGTGAAATGTTCGAATAACGGAAGCTGCATCTGTATGCCCAAAATGGCATGTATAAATGAATGTGTATGTATATGTGGTTAAAATTAAAGAAATGGGACATAACATGGTTGTTAAACAAGCAATTGAACATCAAAGGTACTTTTCTAATTTCATTTGTTGGCATGTTTTGTATATTATACATTTTGTGTTATAATATCTATTGCACCACAGGGATCACAGGTGTTACTGCTCCAGGATCACCTCAGCCATTGTAGTGGTGACTTGGTCATGACACCCACCCCTCTGTGGAATGGCAGGGCAACTCCTGTTCTATTTGCGGCCCCAAATCTCAAAGGGAAACGGTTGTGATCAAAAGTATGATGTTCATTGAACAGTCCTTGCAGTGTTAAGTGAAAAAAAATCAATACTGTAGTAAGGATTAATGAGGTCTGACTTCTCCGGTATTGTAGATTGTTTGTTTGACTCCCAGATAAAAATTAGGTTGTAAGCTCTTCGGAGCAGGGACTCTTTTTCCTAAATGTTACTTTTAAGTCTGAAGCACTTCTTCCCTTTTGTGTTATTTATATCTTATTATTTATATGATTGTAACTATTACTACTTTGAAGCGCTATGTACATTAATGGCGCTATACTGTACAAATAAAGACATACATATTGGCAAGAGATACAGACCTTGATCAGTAGCGTTATAATAGGTGTGTTACTCTTGCTACGTGTCGCCAATTGCCAACTCTGTGATACATATTGAAAAAGACAGAACCAAATTGCTTTCACAGATTAAGTAATAACATTTAGAATGACTTGACTGTTAGGCAGCAATAATGCTGCTCGATACATTTATCAGCATTTTAAGTATGCGGTTTTACAGTTGTTTTTCCCCCCCCCCCCCCTTTTTGTCTCTAGTTTCCTCTGCTGATTTCAGTGTGTTAAAGTCGCCCCAAAACCTAATATTCCGTGAGGGAAGTTGGCCCATTCCCGGGGAGCGTATTCCTGATGTGATTGCTCTGTCAATGGGATTTTCTGTGGAAGAGGTATGGTTGTAGCGGGTTTTCTGTAGTCAACATACTGTACAAAGTGACTGACTAATGTAGCTACACTTTAGGTAGCCATAAAAAAAAAATACTTGTGAGGCTGACCAGGAATCCGCTTTGGACTATTTTTCTTGTTCGCCTTTTTACATCTATGCCACAATTAACGTTTCAAACTAATTCATTTTTTTTGTGTACCTAAAATCTTCACAGTGATCTCATGTAAAAGTCCATATGAAACACTAGACATGAGAAATTCTGTATGCATATTCCTCTTTGCATAATTTCTATTGAATTTTTTTTGTTTCTGCCCAGTCACTTTGTCTGACACTATTGGACAGAATTCCATCTCTGTCAGACCCTGAATTACAGGGAACATAGTGACAGACTAACTTTATTAGTTATAGTGTATTATCATGTTTAATATTAATATGGACTGGAATGTCTCCTCTTAATCAGTCCTTCAAATGTAGTCTACACTACTAGTACCTGTATATTTTTCACGGCGACGGGTGCATACTGTACTTGGAGACATATCTATATCTATCAGGCACTCCAGGACTTAACCTTTATTTTTCTATTGCAAAACTAAGTCCTGAGTGCCTGCTTCTTTTCTGTCTTTCAGTCCTCACCGGTTTGTACCAAGACAAATATATTCTACTCCGCTAGAGCCATCCATTCAGTGACCGTTCGTAAAGTTTAGTCATTGCGACCTGGAATCTTTTTAGAAACGGCCTGTACAATTTTCAGTAAATGTTTTAGAAACATGAAGTTTTGGAAGACTGAAAGTGCAATTTGTTCAGTATTGGCCTGGAGATTTCAGATCTATTGCTCTGTGTTCTCATCTCCATTTCACGTCTATTACTATTAGACTGTTAATACTTTTAGGTCATAACGCTTTGTGTATTGGACCTCATCAAAGATGGAACCGTTTCAATCGGTATCTTTCCATTCACTTTAACAGGATCTGTCATGGCCTGGGCTAGGAGCTGGCAACCTGTTCCAGCGTCCACGTGCAACCGCACTGGTGACGGTAATAGGGGTGGATAAGCTGCCTCTGACCATCACTGGAATGTCCTATCCAGTGGAAAATGTGAGTATGTGAACAACACATGCTGTTGTGTGTTAAGAACAAAATAGATAATTTAGAAGGTGCCGCTATTTTTATTGTATATCCAAGGCTGGGTTATGCAAGTACAATCCCAAATATTATACTCAAACTCAGCCTTGTCACCTCTTTAGCCCTGTCTGCTGGCTATGTAATGTGAAGCTTGCTATATCCTGCAAACAAGACACACAGTAAGGTTCTGGTGTGTGAAAATAGAATGTTATATTGTAAAGGTGTCCCACTTTCAATAAGGGGCTGTTTACCAGCAGAGGTGCACTCATTGCTTCACATTCACATGGGGGCTGCACTGTGGTTTATGGTTCTACTGGACAGCAGCCTGGTTCGTGCGAGTGTCTTGTATTTGTTAGAATCCATGGTAAATTGCCAATCTCTTTAGTGCTGTAGAAGTCCTTCAGCGCACTGAGTATACATGTTTGCGTGTAATCGTGATCTCCACAGAGATTACTGTAAACAGGTGGATAGGGAAGATAGGTTGTCTTTGTCTTCTGCTGTTGACATTATTTCTGACCGTCATATTTTCTTGTTTCCTAAAGCCTGTTCCGTACAGTGTTGACAGTGTTATAAATTCCATCCATTCAATGTTTGATGAAGAAATGCCAGTCGTTTTACAGCTGGCCCCCATAGAGGAAGTAAGTATTGTGTAACTTTGCATGCCTCTGATGAATACAGGGGTGGGGTGGGGGGGGAGACGGAAAGTATAACCACTGATACCCCCGACTGAGCATGGTGAGAAGTTGGATAACTCGCAAATAACGATGCATCAACTTCAGTTCATTTGAGTGGAAGTCGATGCATCATTAATTGTTATCCTGCTTCTCAGTATATTAAATAAGGTCCTTCATTGTTTTAGCTATGACCTCTGGAGGTATGGATCCTGGAGTCCAAATATTAAGGGCATTGAGTGTGTTCAGTCTGCTGTTTAAAATTCATGCTTCACTTCTCAATCAGTTTTATCTTCCATATGCATATGCAACTTTATTACTGCTTTAAAACACTATTTAAAGAAAATTTCAGTATAAACCTAATTCTGTTTTAAAAATGTATAAATCTATAGCTTTTCCAAACTATAAAGTTATAGTTATGAATAATTATGAAGGTCAATGAATGTTGACAGCAAGGTATCCTAATAAATAACTTGCCACATTCTCTGTAATGGGGCTAACCTACATTGTGTTGTTCCTGCAGAGGGTATACATGGTCGGGAAGGCAAACTCTGTGTTTGAGGATCTTGCTGTGACGTTACGGCAGCTGCGAAGCCGCCTAGAACAAGATAATTCCATTCTTGCCTCTCTGCCTCTCAGCTCTTTGTACAGAAATGATGAGGTAAGTCCAAGAACAAAGTAATTATGTCTTATGATAGACTCTTTCTGTTTAGTTATGGTATCGTTGCACCTATGTTGCGATGTCTCTTAGAAATGAGTGTAAATTCATGGTGTACTGGTGTATCAAGGGTCCACAAATGGGAAAGTAGCAGACTACTTTTGGGCCATAACGGGCAAGACACACACACACACACACACACCCCACACCCAAACTGACCATCGCAGCAACCGCACTCAATCTGCCATGGGAGATTTGGCCAGTTTCCTGCATCTACACAAGGTTGATGGAGTATCCCATTAATTCTGGGGGAGTTGGTCAGTCTGGATGTCAGCGGCCCATAAGGTATTGTCCCGGGTACCTTTAATCAACCAGTTCAAGCCTGGGTACATTAATCCAATCCTCTGCCCGTTTATTAGCATCCTGAAACCACCATCTTGTTTTGGTAATTTAGTATTGTTAAGAAACCAGCGTTTTTGCAGTTTACTGAAAATACCAATAGTATTTTGAACCTGTGCATCTCTTGATTTGGCCATTGCATATACATGCATGCAATTTTACGTTTTTGCTGCCAAGGGAATTTGTATGACCGTTCAGAATCTTTCTAATGCTGTTTGAGTTGTTCTGCACCAGGGTCGGTGTGCACTTTGTGTTTATAAGAATAATATTCTAGGGGGGAACAGAGATATCCTAATTGAGAGAGGGCACAACCAATGTCTATCAAAGGTAATCCCATATTTATGGGAATGCAAATATGCCTGAGGGATCTTGTAAAATAGTGTCCAAACAATGTAAATGTATATGCAATATGTTTAGTAAGTTGAATTTTTTTTTTCTCCCACAAATACGAACGTATCTTTAATTGATGAAACTATGCCCTCTAGTAATCAATGGTACCCATTTATTTGTAGGAACAGAATAACGTCTTTGAGCCCTTGTAACTGTGACTAACCCCCACGAACGCCAAATAATTATAGAACTATAATAGAATAATTGTGGATGTGTTTACAACATATAAAAGCAAACCATACACACAACTCCAAAATGGATAGGGGGGTGGGCACTCCCTACTCAATCTTTGGGCCTACACCCATAAATCCAAACATCTGATCATTGCAAACTCCTTCAGCACATAGCATGCTTAGTGCAATGAGAAGTTGAGTAACTTCTTGTGACTATCAGAAATGTTTACTTAATAAATCCTCAAAGTCAAACTACTTTCTATTTATTTTTGAGGCTGCCCTCGCAATACCATCCAGAGGGATTTTTTTTTTTGTGTGTGGGGGGGGGGGGGGTACTCTCTATGATTACCTCTTTTTATTGATCATGAGATGTAATGAAACCCCCTAAAATTAAGAGGACGCAGAACCCTCTTGAATTTGGACATTGGGGAGGGGGGGCACCCTACCTATCTTATCTACCTACCCACTCATTCTCTCTCCCCCTGTGCCTGGGTGATAACCTCATCTGTCGGGTTAGTGGTGTTGTGTTTCTTTTGTGTGTTGATTCCCTCAGAAGCAAATGAAGTCGGTTTAGGCCCAATCAATGCCCCCAATGGCTGTGGCAGGGAGGACGTTTAGAAACGTTCTAAGGACAATGCAGGTGTCAGTCCTCGGAACGTTTACAAACGCTACAAGCTTAACGAGGGTGGGGTTCATTAAAAGTTTGCTGCTTTTGTCTAGTTGGAATCTGAATTTACATTGTTAATTAAAACACTCCATCAGTCTTGGGTGGGGAAATGTATGCTCTTTAACAGTGCTTTCCATCAGTGAATTTGCCCAGTAAAGGATATTTTGCTGTAGAAGTTGGTATGTCCGTTTGACGTACAAAATATCCTGAACTGGAACAAAAAGGAAATTCTCCTTCGTGACACAGAGGTGTTTAATGTTCTCATCTACTAAAAAAAAAAAATTGTGACCCTTTTTTCTGCCGGTTATTTTTTCCTTTAAGTGAGTGTCTTCTACTAAAAGAGTCCCTGCTGTCCGCATCCTAATAGACAGCTGCATAATTCTTGTGTAGTTGTATGGCAACCCTTTTCATATAAATATAAACATGACATAATAATGTCCAGCTTCACACTACCTTAGTTGCATGAGGTGCAGTAGTTCTGTACAAACTAACCAGCATTAACAGTTAGATGAACGATGAAAACTTCAATTGTGTGGTGTTTTTGTATTTTTTTTTTTTACATTTTCTAATCAAATGTACATTTATTTGTTTCTCTTTTGAAATATTTGAAGACTGACCGGCTTTTCTTATCTGAATTGCAAGTACTACAAGATATTCCTACTTTGGTAAGTTCAAGAACCTTAAATAGTGTATTATTTAATAACCAATAAAGATGGAGGTGATGCGCAGATTTAACCACCAACACAACAAAATACCATTTTAGTTACATTAAAGTGTAGAAATGAAACTGCACGCTTCTTTCTGCCTCCAAACAGCCCCAGCCAAAGGAATCCTCACAGCTGATCGATGATCACGCAAGCCCAATGTTTCGTCAGCTGATGTGCAGACTTCATCACCCCTGATGAAGTCAGCTCATTAGCTGACGAAACATTGGGCTTGCGTGATCATCGATCAGCTGTGAGAGGATTCCTTTGGCTGGGGCTGTTTGGAGGCAGAAAGAAGCGTGCAGTTTCATTTCTACTGGAGGCAAATATTAAGAGCTTTATTGCGGGGAGAATAACCGTGAGGTCTGGTTATATGCTTATGGGCTAGTAGCCCCTACTAACATCGTTGGGCTCCTGTACCTTCCGGTTGGTGAACAAAGACAAAGAATGACACACTGCTTTTCCCGGATCAGCTCATTCTGGCCTCCCTGCCAGGACATTATTGGCCAGTAATGCCCGTTTCTTTTAGTGTACTTGAATACAGTACACTAGAAGACTACTTGTACACCTCCACTTCTAATAAGGTATGTATGTGCTACTTTAAAGGAAATACTTTTATATACCATTATAGGATTTGCTATAATACATTATCCTTGCAAAAGTTCTATGGCGATCTTGTGCTCTTATCTACAAACCATTTCACAGCCTTTCTTATTGGAATCTACGGTCTATCCTGTAACTGCAATACAATTTCAGAGAACATATTGTACAATATTTATGAACCAATTTTTCTTTGGTTGACCTGAGGGCTTCTTTCAGTTTCACCTTGTACAATATACAGTACCATACAAATATATAATAAACAGACTGCAGTGTGATCACTCCTTTGAGGCAACCATTTAACATATGCCCCGGAACAAAATACCATAAGCAAATATTTAGAATAATAAAAATACACAATCGTAATGTTATCTGGAAGTGTGTTTCTCAAAATAAATGCAGGTGAGACTTTAATATTACGTCTTTAAGTATTCTGTCTTGTCATGTAGCTGTCTCGGCACAAGCATCTAGCCAAAGATAACGCTCCAGATATTTATTCGCTGGAGTTGACCGGCCTGGAAGAGATCAAGAAACGTTACGGAGAAGACTCTGTGAAGTTCAAGGATGCTACACGGATCCTTTCTGAATTTTTGCAGAAGGTAATGGAGCTGTGAAGGGTTAATGCTTGTTTGTGAGCGGAAATGTATCTACTTTAAAATAACTTGATGGGTTATACACGTAAGTGCATAAACTTTTAACCTTATCTGCTTCTAACCATGGTGTCGGGAAATCTCAAATCATTATTGTTGTGGGTAACAAGGTAGAAAGAGTGAGTGCAAAATGCTTAAAATCAACTTCGGGTTGAGGAATAGCATTGGAAAAGACCATGTGAATTGGTTGTTGTCTTTCAAAATATGAGTAGGTGAAACTTTGATTCTAAGGGGGAGATTCGCTAAGCACCAACGCGGGGTATTGCACTAGCTCTGGAGTTCGTCAATGGCAGTTAACTTTTGGATCTGGCTGAGATACCTTGTATCATTGCTTGGTGAAACCGTGCCTACGTGTCTAGTCATTCTCTGAATAGGTGGTGGAAGTGTGATGAGTATGGAAAAAGACTATTTTTTATTTTCACATCTATAGGACCACTTTTTTTTAAAAAAAAATCTCCCCTTCAATTTTCTTTTACAAAGAAAAAGGGATTCTTTTTAGAAAGCATCTGTCTCTTGCTATTTTTACAGCATAAAGATTGGACTGTAGTTTTAAAAGACGTTGCCTTTAAGTGAAGTAAAACGCAATTTTTATATTTTGTAATCTGTTCAAATAGCACACTTTTTTTTCTCTCCAAGCCTTATTGAACACTACTCCTAATAATTGTATTGATTGCAAAATTCTGGATGACAGCAGTCTCTTGCAGGAGAAGTGATGCACCAGACAAGCAAAGCAGCGTTTATTTATAAGATTATGCAAAGCGAAATGTGTCGGGTGACCTGTAAAATACAACGATCGACCTACACTTTCTTTTTCACCCTCCCTTGCATCCTGACACTGCTCACATGATATGGTCGCGCAGTATACCTAACCTGCACCCATTGGTAAATTTAAAAACATCTTTACCAATATTTCTGCATTACATTTCCCCATTTCGAGGGGACAGTATTTCCAGACAACGACATATTTCCTCTAACTCTACTTCCCTATTGGAGTGTGTGTTTTTACAATTTAGAAAAAGCAGTCATTCTGTTTGACACACTTTTTTTTTTCTGTCAAATCACTTCTTTATACATATTTAACTACTTCATCCCCTCAATTCACAATACACATCTTGACTAGATCACTTTCTAAACCAACCCCTCATAGTGATCGTCTGGGGCCCTCATTCCAGCATCCACTGTCCTCCGTTGTCTTTTTTGTGATCTCACAATTCCTCATTAGTCCCACCCTAATAGATATATAGATAGATGGGATGGGAAAAGCATAAAAATGTACTTCTACACTATAAGAAGATTTAATGGTCTATCTGCGTTTTCTTCTCTGCAGTCAGCCATGTTTGGTTTGTGATGTTATTTAAAATGACAGCAGCAAAACAAGCCAAAAAGAAAAATAAATATAAGGTGCACTATAAAGGGGATTTTACAAAATTTTCCTGCATCTCTTCAATGCACTGACTGAATTAAACGGAAGGGGAAGGTAGGGTATACTCCGCTGTCCAGCGTGCGCTGCTGCAAATGGAAGTGGTCACATGATTGCTAGTGACAGTCTGTGGCCATGGAGGTGGCAGGACCCTCAAGCAACAGAGGGGGGTTAAGCATTTTCTCCCGGTATTGATTAGAAAACTTTTGGATAAGCCACGGGGGTTATCTAAATACACTGTGATAGTGCCGATCATGGTACTGTGGCACAGAAACTTTCATTAACGTCCGCAGGAGTTTCTATGCGATGGTGCCTTTAATTGTCTGTGTGTTTTTATATATCAATATCTGGTGCATGCTGAATCCTGTGCTGACCATGCATGTTCCAGTTTGCAGATGACATGTACAGCATTTATGGTGGAAACGCGATTGTAGAAGTAGTGGCCGTGCAATCTTTCGAGACTCCCCTTGTGAGGAAATCCCGCTCCATTCTTGAATCTGTATCCATTGTAAGTGCACGTCAATGTAGCTTTGCCTATTGTACTTAATGATGTGGAAAAAGTGAAACAAATGGTGTGTATTTGTCTGCATAACATACAGTAGAAATATTATTTTACAAAGCGCTGCACATTTTCAAACTCAAGTCCCTAACGCAACATTTTAAATTTATTTTTCGTGTGTTTCTCAGACACGGAGATACATTGTAGAACAGTCTATTTTAGTGTTCTATTTCTGTTCTCTTGTTTATATATTTGGGTCTTGACCATTTTAATATTTCAAAATACTCCATACATGAAGTTTTGCATGTTACCTATACATGGAATACCTAATTTCATTATTGTTTTCATTGAAATACATTTCACTTTATATTAATACATTGCCTTCACAAACACACAGCGCATTTAAGGTTCAGTTTATCATCTTAAAGTATAGGTTGGTGCATTAGCCATGTGACTTATAACTCAAGCCACTTATTGCATTTGTTGATCTGTTTAGAGCAATCCCGGAAGTCCTTACAATCTGGCGTACCAGTACAACTTCAACTATGCCGTTGTTTTCAACATTATCCTGTGGCTTATGATCGTACTCGCTCTTGCTGTGATCGCCATCTCCTACAACCTTTGGAACATGGATCCTGGTTACGACAGCATCATTTACAGGATGACCAACCAGAAGATCAGAATGGACTAATATCTTTATTTCCATAGATAGATATAGATCTATCTATCAAATTACAAAATGATTTGTCCTGCTTGTAGATGTAACGTCAAGCAGAAGAATAACAGTTTGACAAATAAAACCCCACATAATCTGTGATGCCACAGAAAATTAAAGCAGCATTGCTGATATAAACACAGAATTTATAAACAGACAATGAAAGGTCAAATACCCCACTAACAACCTGATACCTTGAAGAGATTGTATTGTAAGTACTTCACTGTTGATATGTGTTCTAAGTGATGCACGAGCAGTGCTGCTTTAACAGAGGCAAGTAAAACACTGCAGCTTTAAATTGTGTAATAGTGAAATTGGTTAATTTTATTCATTCCTGTAGACACAGTTTTTGCTTAACACGAAAGTGAGCAGGTGACTTCAACATTCAAGGTGTACTGTTCCTGATATAATTTACCCTTTGTTATTTCCTGCGCAAATCCTCTCCCCCACCCCTCCCCACAAAAATATAATGTATATATTTAGGTCTTTATTTGCTAAGCAGTGATATTCCAGAAGATCCAATTTGCTGCTGGAAGACAACTTGCAGTCTACTCAAGAAAGTGGGCTACAAGGTGTCTTTCGGCCCAAGAAGGTGTCATGGTTTAGCACCGCTTAGTAGTTATGGGCCTTAAGGGACCAATGCTATATCTCTTTTCGGCAGAAATTCCAACCAGACATGTCAGCAGGTCGGAGTAATCCCATTAGTGTCGTATTACACTCTCTAATGTAAAGCATCATTTGATCACCTGAAAAATGCACTGGACTATATTTATTCAGCAACTTAAACAGCTGATACCTCACCTTTTTATGAAAGTGATTTTAAGAATATGATCTGACTCTTATTTTGTCCTGTTTTAGTGTCTGCTATTTTATTTATATACATTAAAAAATAATTACACTTCTCTTTATACGGACTACACAAATGTTAATGTCACAAGTTTGCTATCTTCTTCTACATCTTGGTCCTGTGCTATGACATCCTGGTGTATGAAGATCAGTTTTACAAATATTCAAAGACTTGGTCACTGGGGCCTATTTACCAAAGTCTCCCATCTGAAAAATTAAAACAAATTAAAGGAGCAGATGGACTACCTTTTTAGGATGATAGAAGACCAGCGGCAACCTAGTGCCCCAGCCCTTTGGGGGATCGTGATCACATGGTCACAACACGCCCTAATAATGTCAAAGGAAGTCCTCTAGAGACGAACAAACTGAGGATTTGTACTGGATGTCACATAGGCCACCAGCATGCCAGCTCTTGTGACTTCAAGCAGGCATCATTAGGGCACTAATGGTCTTTAGTGATGCTTTTAAGCCAAACGTGAATGGTCCATAAGTTGCCTTACGGCGCTAAAGTGCTTATAGACTTAATAGTTTATTAAATATGGGCCTAAATGCTCCAGAACCATTGTTTTTAGATGGGAGGAATTACTATATTATAAATGACAAATGAAAGTGTTTTTAATTCCATGTACAGTAGAAGGAATTTAGTATATCAAAATTGAAGGCTAAAATTAAGTGGTCAGGGTAAGTTTATGTACGAATTACATATATGGAAAACCTACTTTTCCCTGTGTCTCAGGAGTCGTGTTCCAAGTTGTGTTCAATGTTTAAATGTAGTAAACTTTGCTGAAATTGTGTACATTGAAAGTACTTGACTTGGTCTGTTCTATACTTCATAAATGGCTGCTAATATTTACATTTTTACCCCTGGTGTAAATATTGTCACACTTTAAAGCGTAAAGTGGTTACTTTTTTTTTTAATGGTTTATAGATCTATTTATTTTAACCCAGTCAGTGCTGAGGGGCCTATTCAGAGTGAAAGGAGTTGAAGGCATAAGCCAATAGATGATACACCGTCTTCTGCCATAAGAGGCCTTTCGATTTTGGAATACGCCTTGACTTGAAAGGCCTGTAAGTTCTCTTTCAGGGCTGTTGGGCGCATTATGACTGAAGACTGCTTGTGGCCCATAATCTCGTACTAGATTTTATTATTCTTTATCAAAGCCGAGCTCCAGCTGCCGAGATAGTGAGCGACCAGAGGCAGAACAAAAGTACCAAACTACATCCAGAAAAACGCTTTTGGAGCGATGCAGAAGGGTCAGACAATAGCCATGGGGGGGTTACTCATTTAAAATGGAAGTACTGCTTGGGCACTACTGTACAAAGTCCCATTGACTTGAAAGACTGCCCGATCTACAATATCACACTTTTTTTTTTTTAGTGAAACTTCTTTAGCGGCGTGAATGCAGTTGATTGAGGCGGAAGTAAGTGGTGATGGAAGTGACATATCTCCTGGCAGAAGAGGCCGTCAGTGTTGCCATCCTCCACCAGGAGTCACCGCTGGATGGGCGCACAGACACCTCTCCCCGAGATCTGGGCGCTGTGGCTCTGCCTGTGGAGGGGAGCTGCTCCGGTAATGGGGGGGGGGGGTTTGAGCGTGCTGCAGCACCTCCTCCCTGCAGACCGCCCCCCCCAGCGAGCCGACAAGCATTAACCCCGTACCTCCGGCACTGATTTTGTTTTGATTTTTAATTAAAAACATCACCATTACAGAATATAATTTCTGTGACAAAAAACAAAAGTTTCACTTAAAATGTGCGTGCTCGGCACACACAATTTTTTTAAATTTATTTTTTATAAAGTGTTCAAATGAGATGTGCCTGGTCATAGATGCCATGAAAAATGTAGTCTCTTATTTTGTGCTTTATCAAAACTTAGAACAATTAAATCTTGCATAGATGACACTGCACAAAATAGTTGTTGATAATACATTTGTGCAAGTAAAATAGTAATGGGTGCTTTGAGGTAACAACTGATTTTTGTTATTTTGTTGAATTTCCCTTTTGTGTTTTCTGTTTCAACCAGAAACCTGTGTTACTGGTTACTCCTCTTCACATTCTTTGTATGTGGCTGGTTAGTCATTCTTTCCTCTCCTTGCAAGGGCAATAGACGCCTAGAGGTTTTTTTGTAAATATGTTGAAAGCTTCAGCACGGGGTGGTAAAGTATTGGTGGTGTCAACAAAGTGGAAGAAATGGCCTCTGTATTAACAGTTCTTTCTATAAGCTGATCAGATTTTTTATTTTTAAATTCAGGACTAAAAGACTGCACATAAGAACAGAAAACACTGCAGAAGACGTGTAGGGATTAGGGTTAAACTGCATAATAGACCTTAGGGAATTATTGTTTTGTGGTTGTTAAGAGGGACTACGAAATTGTAAGATTTGTCTCTAATGTTCCATGAAGCCCAAAAAATAGAGGGTTTTTTTTTTTTTTTTTTTGAGATTTTAATTTAAAAAGTTAACTTTGCATAGACAGGAAAGAATAGCAGCTACTTTAATAAAGGAATGTATCCATCGTTGCACTGAATTTAAAATAATGGTAATACAATTGATACACACATTCTGCTTGTTTTTGTTTGGGTACTTGGGATAGTTACTTTTACGGTGTTTGGTTTGGATTTATTATGATAATTTTAGTTCAACAGGGCCAACATATTCTGTAGCGTAGTACAATAGGGTTCGAAGACGAAAGACAACATAAATAACAAACTTTAACATTGTTAGCGTAGCTAAGGAGGGCTTTACCCATTTGTGGGCTCGGTTTGTGCTTTGCGTTTGTGATAATAGAGGTTCATTATGTTCTCCAGTGAGCAATATTGCAATATTGCTCTGCTTGTGAACAGGATACAGTGCAGCTAAAATCCTTCATACTGCCAATGCAGCTAGTAACATTGCAGAGAAATGCATTGTTCGCTGTAGCAAAGAGGTGAACAATTATTTGGGGATTTGGGCATTACAAAATCAACATTTTCTTCAAAACAAAATGTAAAATAAAAAATCTTTTAGGAAATGATTAGTGCAGAAGATTGTTTCTTAATAAGTGTACAGGTAATTGAGGTGTATTGTGCTGTATCTCTGTTTAGTTTAACTTGTTTGCGTTGATTATGTTGTTTCTTTAGAATTCATGCTCTCCGTCTAAGGGCTGGGACCCGCTGCGCCCGGCGGCGCGAGCGGCCGCACGAGCGTTCCCCACCAGCAGGGGAGTCCTCCCGAGCCGGTCCCAGTCCCCACTCACGGCACAGCTCACTACACGCTGTGACGCATCAGCCGCCAGGGGATTCAAGAGAATAGTAATCCCAAGTGGCGACGCATCAAATGGTGTGGCTGTGAGCCAATGAGGAGGGGAGGCTTCGGGGAGCGGGGAGGAGAGTGTGGGGGGAAAGCAGCGATTTTAAATAAACTCTGCAGCACCAAGGAAGTCCCCCCTGCTCCCTCCCACAGACTCTCTCCTCTTGGGGGAGGGGGGTCCCCCTTCCGATTCCCCCCCCAGCTCCGATCCCCCGGGCTCCGATTCACCCCCCGTGTGTATTTGTGAGTGCGTGAGTGCCTGTCTGTGTGTGTGAGGGGCGGTCCTGCCCCCCTCACGTCATGGCCGCGCCCCCCCGACCCGTTTGGCCCCGCCCCCCTCGCTCGCAAAAATGATCCCTTTGGACCGGAAAAAGCCCCAAGTGCCTCTCCACACGCCGCCTGTCTGCAATGCGGGCGCGTGGTCTGAGGCAGCGGGGCCTTAGCCTAATGCTGGACTTGGAATTGTATAATTTAAAATGACAAGAAAGAGAATAAAGTCAGAAAGGATCACCATCACCCTGTGTAATTGATTTATTTGTACAGGTAGAATAGTACAACATATCCTTATCTGTTTCCTACGAAGTCAAGAATTGCGGTTTCTCTATTATAAACTAATTGAAGGGAAATTCATTAAGCGGTATTGGCGCTCCACCGTTTAATTCCAGTACCAGGGTGAAAAATCTGATTTTATAGAAAAGTTGCCAAGTAAGTCTTTTAACCCTTTGGGTGCCCCAAGACATAGTGACTACGTCATGGGGTCTGGCACTCCATGTTTCCATGATGTAGTGACTACGTCATGCCCTTAGAGTGCTTGTTTTCCAGGGGAGATCGGGTGTCGCAGGATGCAATCTGAAGTGCAGGAAAATGGAAGAGGACTTCTCTTCTGTTTTCGGGGATAAGGGATGCTGTGATCAGTTTTAGTGCCACAGCCCCTTTGGTGTTCAGGGGTTAAATGTTGACAGAAAATATCAAATAACACATTTTCTTTAACTAATTTGAGCTTTCTGATGGTCTTTAATAGATTGGACAACTGCAACAAGGATTATGCACATACTGCAGAATAAATTATGCATATCTTGTTTGCCTAGCCAAAAACATATTTGCTTTAAATATGCATGCATTGATTTCAAGCACCTACATAAGTCAGGTATTTAGTGTAAGTGCTGAATATGGCATTAGTGTAATCATAGATTGAAATATCAGCTTTAGTAAATATGAAGTGGAGTTTTAAAATCCCTGAACTATT
The DNA here is from genome assembly GCF_040206685.1 of Ascaphus truei. Lineage (NCBI taxonomy): Eukaryota > Metazoa > Chordata > Amphibia > Anura > Ascaphidae > Ascaphus > Ascaphus truei. Next base: position 162,865,656 of record NC_134485.1, read on the forward strand.
TTAACAGGATGAGTCTTTCCAACAAGGCCTGGTGCAAGGGAATGAGGCGCCCTAGTCTTGTGACCCCACTCACTGTCGAATGAAAAATTCTGCATTTATAATTACTGATTTATTTTACAGTAAAAAAAAGAATATGATGATGTTAGATTCTCATTGTACTGGGGGGGAGGGGGGTGCGTATAGGTAATTGCACTGGGGAGAAGGAAGGGGGTAGATATGTACCTTGGAGGAATAGGAGGTATGGCCAAGAGGTGCCACAACAGAGGGGAGGGAAGGGCCCAAAGTGTGCTTACCTGCAGCCTTGGAGGCTGCCTGTTAGAGACCTGCCGGAGAGGGCCTGTCAGAGGCTGTTCAAGGAGGTGCCTGTCTGTACCACCGACCTCCAGCTCTCATTTTGAGAGGCACCTCTGCAGATCTGGCACATGTTGGGGTCGCCAGCTGGGTGCTCAAACTCATTGACTCCCTGGCTCGGGACAGTAGTCCCAGCTGTCCCCCTCTGTTGGTAGCCATGCTGCCTCATGGAATGCCCAGTTTTTTGCTGTCCCCCAAATTTTTCCGCTCTAGGCGACTGCTTAGTGGTTAAACCGGCCCTGCTTTCAGCATGTTCTGACTGCAGCGTTCATACTGCTGTCTAGCTGTCCAACCATGCATTCATTGAATAAATAAGGAGCTAAACTTTGCGCAGAATTCTAGGTGGTCTCCAACAAACAGCTTTTGTTTATCAGAATGGCGTACATAATATACAAACCAAAAGGTATTACATTTTTGGAGGTTATGTAACCGTCCCTGCCCAACTTCCTAAGGAGGTTACATCACTGTGTTGTGTGTGTGTATATGGTTTACCTTGGCTAAGTGCTGTAATTCAGGTGGCTGGGCAATAAGGTAGCAAGGTTGTATAATGGTGCCTGGAACTTTTATAGCACAACTGTCATTTATTATCCTGTATACGTAACCCACTAGCTTTAGCGGTTATGGTTACTGCCACTCCCACATAAGCCTGAGAGGAAAGTAGATGCAGATTCGTGGTTAGAGACGATTCTTCCAACATCTGGGACTCCTCGTTACTGAGGCCCTCTGGCGCATGCCGTTTCATACTTCGCACTTATCTTGGACTTCCTTAGTCTTCTCTAGGGATCCTAACTGCTAAGATTACTAACATAAGGTAATAGAATAGACCAGGCGCCCTAATTTAAGAACATGGGTGTCTACTCTCACCGAGGCTCCTCTCATCTCCTCCTGGAACCTAACCTTCCAGAACCGTCTCATGTTAAATACCCCTGTGTGATGTCTAGATCCCCATAGCAACCCAGAAAGGGCCTAGCATTCACTAACACTGCTTGTAACCCTTTAGGAGGTGGGTTACATTTACATGCCCCGTAACTTTACCAGACAAGTAACCAATATATTGGCAACACGTTTCTACTTTTTGTGTTCTTATTCGCTCCTAAAACATGTTCCTAATTTATATGGGTTACAGTAATGCAAACAAATTTTTGACTGATTTATTTCATTAGCGATTACTAATGGGGGTTATCTGTAACGGTTTCTCTTTGACAGTACATAAACTTTTGCAGATGTTCCACACACTCTACCCTTCTCGCCTGTAATGCAAAGATTCTGGCTTCAGCCAATAACTTGCACACACTGAGTCAGTAAACAGTCTTAGAGATGTAATCAAAAAGCGATTTGACTTGGCTTCGGTTATGTTCTCAGTTATAGCTTGCACAGCTAAACAGCATACAACAGGAAAACGCTCAAAACACCAGAGGAAGCCCCAATCAGTCTAGTCTGATCCTGAGAGAGCGAGGGGAATTCTTGGCCAGGCAGCTGCACGGTCCATGGATGAAGCTTCTGGCACTATCCCCACCTTAGGTTCTTATTTATAGTATTTTTTTGTTAGGCTTCCTCCAATCAGTGCTGAATGTTGTAGCAAAGGCATACGGATGAGTCACACTTCCTTTGTAGTAAACAACGCTATATATGGTGAACATGTGACACACAGAGAGAGATAGAAAGAGCTCTGCTCACCCAAAGCACATGCCGTGGCACACTTAAGCTGATGAGTGGTCAAATATGTGACGAAAGAGAGCTATGTTTACTGAAAGCACATGTTATGGCATACTTCAGCTAATGAGTGGTACTTTCCCATACATTCTACCTGTTGATTTGGGTGGCAGGACAATATCTTCCTATTAACTTATCGGTAATGCCCGCACTCAGGGTGCAGTACATATAGTCCACTTTGCTAGAAAGATAAAACCCCACATAAACAGTAACAATAATCATTCAACAATTGTTGCCCCAACACCACCATAAACATCGGAACTACCTTGAGTCGTGGTTCCGTAGCTAGACTTGTTTTTACATAACAAGCCCTTCTCTGGAATGGAAATTAACTTTTACCGACAGTTAACCTAGTAAAACAGCAATGGGTTGTATATTAGAGACAATATTCCATAGTCCATGGGACACCCACATACGGGTAACCATCTTATTCCCGTACTGAGGTGGTTCCACAGATCTGACAATTCATAAACGGGTAACCGTCTTCTTCACGCACTGAGGTGGGTCCACACATCCGACAATTCATCTGGTTGGTTTGATTGGACAAAGTGTTCAGTACACTGTGAATCCCGGGCATCCAGATATCCATGGATACAGCAAAACAAACAGAAAACCAAATATTAATTAAACGATAGGCAGGGACATATTCAGGGTGAAGGGCCCCTTGTACTAACACTATTATGGTTGCTCCTTGCCCTTTTGCTATCACTCAACCTTGCTTACGTCCTCCTTTGTTTTGTGGTAACAGTCCCATATCCCCCAGATGTACACCTGCTGAAATGCTCTCTACTTCAACATTACCAAGTGTTACTGTCCATCTGTAAGTTTGTGGGTCAATTCGCTCAGAGGCCTCTTTCCTACCAGTATCTCCCACCACCGTCCACCCTGTTTCTGTTAGCAAGGGGGAAAGGTAGAAAAACACTGCGCTCCCTTCCTGAGATTCATCATAAATGCCTAGCGACACACTGACTGGTTCTGCTCTGCCTGTAGCTGTTACCTCTGAAGGGGGACTAACTTCATACCAGTTGTTGTGCAAGCGCCGGGGGGCTTGGCCCTCGAACATTAAACGTAACGGAGTATGGGGTATGGCTTTCCCCTGTCCCAACATTCTTTCATATAGGGTACTTCTTGACCCTATTGGGCGTCTGTTTAATAAGAGTAATGCCTCTGTAAAGATTCCTTCCATCCCACCCCCTTTAATGTCTGTGTTGTGGTGAGTTTACGAATTTGTTCTTTTAACAACCCAATACTCTGCTCTACCAAACCAGCCGCCTGTGGGTGATATGGAATATGCAATGTCCACTGCACCCCATAGTCCATAGCTCATGCTTGCACAACGTGGCCAGTAAAATGGGTCCCTTTATCTGATTGAATTTCTTCGGGCATACTGTAGGCAGTCACAATCTGCTGTAGCATTCACAGAGTAGCGGCCTGGTCCGCTTTTCTGTTAGGCAATGCCTTTATAAGTCCTGAGAATGTATCCACAGCTGTGCAGTTGTAGAGTAGTCCTCCGTGGCCTTTTGGCAGTGGGCCTCTAAAATCTATTTGCCAGACCTGGCCTAGGCCGGAGCCCCTTCGCAAATTCCCTTAAACTTTTTTCTCCAACGGCCATTGCTTGAGAACACCACACACAGGACATTGATTCTTTACAGTTTTATTTAACATATCCAGGCTTATAGGTAACCCTCGCCATTGGGTCCATTCATATATGGCCTGTGCCTCTAAGTCCAGCCAAATTAAGTAGGATTGGGTCTAGCATCCGGGTTTCCGCCACTTTGGCTAGTGCATCAGCATCCAAATTTGGACCTCCCTGGGGTAAATGGCGATCGACATGTCCTATATGGATTGTCTGTGTATTTCCTGCTATCCAGAGTTCTTCCCAAATATCTGAACCACCCCAAACTGGCTTGCCGTGTATATTTCAACCTCTCTCCAACTTGCCAGCCATGTTGTAAGTCCTTTATAACAGGCTCAACTGTAGGTATAGAAAACAGAGCCTCTGTGGTTTCTTGAATTACCATTAATATAACTTGTAATTCAACAAATTTGCTGAAACCACCTGTCCCTTGATCTTGGAGGACGACATTGTTTAGGTTTAGATGCAGCTGTTGCCCACTGACGGCCTTTATATGTCATCTGGTCCGATCCATCTGTGAACCACACAATCTCCCATTTCTCCACGTTTAAATCTTCATATGGGGGCCTAATAACCCCTGATTGTAACAATGCTTGCACTGTGTCCTCTATTTCTTTGTGCCCCCTGGCAAATAATATTGTTTCAAACATACAGGCTGTCCTAGCGCAGGTATTCATATGGGGGTCCATTTGGCATGTCCTCTTATTATTTCCTTGATTGCCCATAAATAATAGGCCTTATGAGGGAACCCAAATGTGCTGGCACCCCCGACTCTGTATACTTTGACCCAGCAACACATCTATGCCCAGCATGTTTTCTGGGATTTCAGTTACTACTACACTGATGGTGAAAGAGGGACCTTTATTGAATGCCAAGCGCACTGTAACCCAAATTGCCCTGGTGATGGCCCCACCTAGACCCTCTATATGCACTACTTCTCCTTTTCCCTATCGGGGTTCCCATGTATGATTGTCACCTTGGCCCCTGTATCTATGTGAGCCATAAACATTTTTCTCAGTAGTGGGTCATTAGTTATAGCCCCCATAATCACTGCTTCCTTCCCTGAGAGCCTGACACTGTCCCCATCACAAAGGTGCAGCACCCACTGACTTTTCAGCCCTCACTGACCTCATATACACTTTGTAAGGGTTCCGGTCCTGGGTTTGGTTGGAACTCACCCTTACAGCCTGTAGATGTTCCAGGCAAATCTCTCCTTGAACTGTGCAATTGGGAACAGCTGTTTCTGGACTTTCCCCGCAGTCTGCCTTATCGCTGCCTTCTGTGCTGCTCTGCCCCTATTGGCTATCCATGCTATTTAGGGTCAGCCCTTCCACCAGGAAGGGGCTGAGCATAGCACTTTCTTTCTGTGTAACCTGTGCTTGTCACAAGCACCTCTGTCTTGCCTGTCTGCAGTATATCCTGCTTCCAGAGACCTATACCCTGCTTCATGAGGCCTTCCTTGTGCTTCAGCCCCTGCGCTGAAGCTTCTCTGTTCTGGAGGTCTTTCCCGTACTGAAGCGCCTGTGCTGGATCTCCTGCGCTGTAGCTTCTCTGTTCCAGAGGCCGTTCCTGTGCTGAAGCTTCCCTGTTTCCTGAAGCCTTCTCCTTCCAGAGGTCGTGCCTGTGTTGAAGCTTCCGTTTCCTGAAGTTCTCCTTCCAGAAGCTCCTATGCTGAAGCCTTCCCTGGTACTGACCCCAACCTGTGACCTAGACAATTGCTCCTTTGCCGCTGTACTCTGCCTTGACCCCAGCCTGGTTACCGTTTATGCTGCGCTCTCCAACCCCGACCCACGACAACGGAATCCGGACCCGGCTTCGCGGCTCCAGGTCAGGGTTTCTCTATCCCCACCTCAGCCCTTGGGTCCTGTCCTGGTTTGTGTTGAGCACGTCCGTTACATTCTTTAACTATAGACAATTTTTCCTGGACGGCCTGCAGTTCCAGGTCCCCTGTCTCCCTCAACTGGGCTTCCTTCTGGAGTGCCGGCAACATTATCCATCCCATTCTGCTGTGAATTTCTGCTCCCATTTCTTATAGCCCAATAAATTTTATCTGGTAAGTTGATATCCCAGCTTTTCACCTACTTCTGGGTGTACCGGGGGTATATTTAATTAGTTCCTTGACTACGGGTGATCAGGGTCCAGATCTATCCCACCCGGCTATGGAGCCGTTCTTTCCCTCCCCATCCCCCATATTTCCTGTCTTCTTGTACATAATTTGTTACAGACAGATAAACATAACACCAACCAAATACTCATAATGAATAAGCATATCAGTGTCAGTTTCCCCCACTTACATGTCTGATGAAACAGAGATTTGGTGTAAATTTCTGGGTTAATCCTGGCAAATGTAATCCAAAGATTCTGGATTCAGCAAATAACTTACACACTCTGAGTCAGGAAACAGTCTTAGAAATGTAATCAAAAAGGGATTTTACTTCGCTTCGGTTATGTTCTCAGTTACAGCTTGCACATCTAAACAGCATACAACCGGAAAATGCTCCAAATACCCGGGGAATTCCCAATCAGTCACGTCTGATCACAAGAGGGTGAGGGGAATTCTTAGCCAGCCACCTGCACGGTCCATGGATGAAGCTTCTGGCACTATCCCCAGTCTAGGCTCTTATTTATAGTATGTTTGTTAGGCTTCCTCCAATCAGGGCTGTGTTGTAGCAAATTCATACTTAAACTGATGAGTCACACTTCCTTTGTAGTAAACAACTCTATATATGGTAGACATGTGACACAGAGAGAGAGAGAGAGCTCTGCTCACCCAAAGAACATGCTATGGCACACTTAAGCTGATGAGTGGTCAAACATTTGACGAGAGAGAGCTCTGCTTACTCAAAGCACGTAATGGCATACTTTAGCTAATGAGTGATACTTTCCCAAACATCGCCACAACATCACATATAGTGAGATGTTGCCTATATGCTTTCAAACCTTTGTTTCCACGATGCTGTAAATGAGTCCCTGCACAAATGTGTGTGTGTTTGTGTAAATATACACAAGTGTATATATTTGTTTATACAGTCTTCAGGCTCTTCCTACTAACTGTCTCATGTCGTCTAACCTTATTTAGCATAGTAGTACCACAACATGTCTTCCTCACTCAAAATGGTGCCTGCAAATAACATACCAAGCCAAATCACAATCTCTGTGCATGTGTTGGTTTTTATAGCACCTACATATTCTGGGTGACCATTACAAACAAACCAGTTACTATGTTAAAAAAAAAAAAAAAAAGACAGTAGTTAACCTTTGAATGCATGTATTGTGGTAAAATGCAGCGAGAAACAAGTTAAAGATGTCAGAATTACAACAGTGATGGAGAATAACAGGTATGTGGATGGCATTTCCATGATGCTTTGGGAAGTCTGTGAGCCTCCATTGTCTTGGTTACTTTTATTGGACCGGACTATAGTTACATTATTTCTCTATGACACAAAGTAGAAAGATGGGCTATTCTGTGTATTGGTGTGGCCATGGTGTACTAATGTCAACTTCGAGTAAGTCACCAAATAAGGCAATCCTTCATCAGTAGATAAGAAACAGGTGAGGCAGAAACCTCATTCTTATTATTTCAGTCTGTATTTTATTTATTTTTTCCAACTTCATTTATTCCGATCACACAGATAACAGGAACATCATATTTCACATTACAGCATTGATCATAGCTTACATTGGTATATTTGGTTATTACACAGCTTTTGGTTATACAATACTCTAGAACAGAGGTGCGCAAACTGGGGGGCGCAAGATTGTTTAGGGGGGGCGCAGGCAGCAGGGGCGATTTTGCAGAGAAGCAGAGAGAAAAGCCGTCTGTAGCTGCAATTTCTCCTGCAGCCATTAGGTGGCGCTGTGCTGCTGAGTTTATGCTGCACAGGCTTTGACTTGCCGTGTGATGAGGTGAGTGTGTGTGAGACGAAAGACATGGAGAGGTGGGAGAGAAAGAACCACGGAGAGAGGGAGAGGCGGGAGACATTGGGGGGGGGGGGGGGAGAGAAAGAGACATGGAGAGGTGGGAGACATATTGGGGGGAGGAGGAGAGAAAGAGACATGGAGAGGTGGGAGACATATTTGGGGGAGGGGGAGAGAAAGAGACATGGAGAGGTGGGAGACATATTGGGGGGAGGGGGAGAGAAAGAGACATGGAGAGGTGGAAGATATTGGGAGGAGGGGGAGAGAGACACTGGGGGAGGTGAGAGAGACACCGGGGGAAGGTGTGAGAGAGACACTGGGGGAAAGGTGAAAGGGAGAGACACTGGGGGAAGGTGAGAGAGACACTGGGGGAAAGGTGAGATAGAGACACTGGGGAAAGGTGAGATAGAGACACTGGGGGAAAGGAGAGAGACACTAGGGGAAGATGAGAGAGACACTGGGGGGAAGGTGAGAGAGAGACACTGGGGGGAAGGTGAGAGAGAGACACTGGGGGGAAGGTGAGAGAGACACTGGGGGGAAGGTGAGAGAGACACTGGGGGGAAGGTGAGAGAGACACTGGGGGGAAGGTGAGAGAGAGACACTGGGGGGAAGGTGAGAGAGACACTGGGGGGAAGGTGAGAGAGACACTGGGGGGAAAGGTGAGAGAGAGACACTGGGAGGAAGGTGAGAGAGAGACACTGGGGGGAAGGTGAGAGAGAGACACTGGGGGGAAGGTGAGAGAGAGACACTGGGGGGAAGGTGAGAGAGAGACACTGGGGGAAGGTGAGGGAGAGACACTGGGAGGAGGTGAGAGACTGGCTGGAGGGAGAGACACAATGGCTAAATGGAGGGATGAAGGTCAGGCAGAGATGGCAGAATTGAGGGGCTTGGGAGGATGAGGAGTTTTGGGTGGCTGAGAGTTATTCTTTGGGTCAGGGGGTCACTTGGGAGTATTGATCAGCAGGGGAGATTCATCAGTACCCCCCATGAGTTTGGTTATGGGGGTCCCTGATCCCTGGGCAACATTTAAAACGGGAATAAATAAATAATACATAAAACTGGTAGGTAGGAGTGGATGACACTGGGGAAAGCAAATGGGAGAAGGAAAAAAGGGAGGGGGGGCGGGAGAGGGAGGTAGCAAAGAGGTGGATGAATGCTCCCTCAAATGGATTGCCTTTGTGCACCAGAAAAAAACATTACCAGATGCCAGCAACTATTATTCCAAAAACTTTGTGAACTCCAAACGGTGTTTACAGCACCAACTGTACAGGTTGAGCGGCAGGCTTTTTGTTTGAGCTACAGCACCAACTGCACAGGTTGAGCGGATGGCTTTTTGTTTGAGCCAGATGCCAGCAAACAATAAAATAAACAGTCTAGAAAACAATTGTTCCCAGGACACAAAAAATGGAAAAAAAGAGGAGCAGTGAACCAAAAGGTGTTAATGAACAAAACACAAAGTGAATGAAAAACAAAATGCAACAATGAGGGAGGAGAGAGGGATGGGATAGGGTATGAACAAATGTAAAAAGTACAGGGGAAGGGGGGCGGCAACGTTTTGGGGTATTAAACCCCTTCTTCAGGCCCGTTCCCAAAAGACACGTTGTATCTAATGGTACTTCCCTATTCCCTGTACCAGACTCCCAAAAAATAATAATAAATATAATAAAATAAACAGTGATCCAATACTAGTATACTGCCTGCGCGCACGCCTGAAGCCCAAGCGATTTGAGAACATGGCTGCAGGAGATTGTAGACGCGTGGCGGACGCGTCACAAAGCTGGTTCGCCCTCATTGGCTGAACCAGCTCACGTGCGCTGACGTCATGTGATTTTGATTACATCAGGCAGGTGGGCCCGAGAAATTTCATGGATGAAAAGGGGGGCTCGGCCTAAAAAGTTTGCTCACCCCTGCTCTAGAATATACTTTATACCTGTATCTGTCGTACGATCATTTTCTGTCTGTGCTTAGCTTCCAATGCTTCACACCTCCCTGTTATTATTCACTTTTTGGGGGATATTTCTCCCAGCTTAAAATGTTGCATAGAAACAAAAAGAAAACAGCGCACAACGCTCATAGCGAAGTAAATCAAGGATAAAAATGTATTAAATATCCATGGATAGGTAATGTGCGTACATCAGGGAAATATAAAACAGCATTTCATGGGACAAGTTACCCATACACCACACCAACATGAAGATCTGGACAATCACGGATCAATGTCCCATGAAATGCTGTTTTACTATTTCCCTGATGTACGCACATTACCTATCCTTGGATATTTAATACATTTTTATCCTTGATTTACTTCACTATGAGCGTTGTGCGCTGTTTTCTTTTTGTTTCTCTGTTTTAGCTCCTGGTGGTGTTGAGCCACCCCTCATTCAGCTGCAGACGCTCTTTCACCAGTTCACGTATAATTTTGTATATTTGTTATCACTAATATTATTTTAGTGCACTTTCACACCCTTCACAGCACTGTTTATGGTTTCGCACTGATTACTCCTCTTGTATCACTAAAATGTTGCATACCTGGCTGTGATCTTTTTTTTCTTTCCAAACTAAACTAACTTCTTTAATGCCTAACTTTAACTATAATATATAAGAGGGGTACCCCGCTTCAGCTAAAAGAGTATGGTGATAGTAGTGTTAGGAAAGGTGCTGTGGGTATTGGTAATGCACGTATAAAGGGAGAACAAGAAACCCACTTAAGCACTCACTTCCTTGGACTGATTGGAATATGATTGATATAAAATTAATGTTTATTGATCATCAAAGATAAAAGATAGGTGGTTAAAATCCAAATAAGGAACACACACATATGAATCCTATGTCGAGTGCAATCTGCACTCTGGATTATAATAAAAACGAAACAAATGAGTGAGATTAAATCAATGTTTCGAACGAGTGGCTGATGTGCAGCTAACCTTCGATATTGAGGTGTTTCAACAGCAGTATTGTATGGGCAGAGACTGAATGAGACGTGTAGCAGACTGTGGACTGATCCCTGGGGCAAAGTAACACCCTGTAGGAGGGGTGGGGGCGTAGTTAACCCTCCGAGTAAAACCTGATGTATACCTTATGTGACACCATACTGTACCAAATGATAGGTACCGAGACTGCAATGGTATATACAGATAGTGATTGTGTATGGTGTCCTGTCATAAAGCTAGTCACTGGTGAAGTGGTGACTCAGCTGTAATTGCTAGCAAAAGTACCAGGAGTGCGGTGTGGCTAATTAGTATGCCTATGCCCATATTATGGAATGGGCTCAACCGCTGGTACTTTTCACACTCACACTGAGCAGCTAGAAAGGCCCATGAGTGAAATCATGCCGCTGACAGTTTGGGTATACATTTACACAGACAGGCTGTCATGTAACGGTGTGGCTGTGAGTATGCACATGTCCATATTAATGAATGGACTCTACCGTACACAAACAGAAGTACACATAACAACAAACTAGTCAAAACTACTGTGAAGAAGAATGAACACCTTGTCTCCTTATTTCCTACTCTGAGTTTGTGCACTTGCGAGGTCTGACAGCTGATTCCCGTGCGATGCTGGATGCTGCCACGTCAGTGCTGACCATGCGCGTGCACGTGAATCGCCGACGTGCGCGTTTAGCGTGAGACGCTTTCTCAGGGCTATAATGGGAGGGGGAGGTCCCATAGAAACAGTCAGGTATATATGTGCTATAACGTGTTTCTATTGGTTGATTAACTCACTCTGGTGGCTGATGTATGTGATGGTCTGATTGGATCAGACAGAGACCATCAAAAATAGACTGGTATTGAGTAGCATATGTGGCCACTGTGCAATAACTGCTGGAACAGCACTTATCCATGCTACAGTAAAATATACCTTTATGATTACTGAAGCAGTTATATGGTATCGATGTGAGTAAAATACACACAGTCCAACACCTAAGTGCCTAATTGGAGGCCCTTATAATACAAATAGTGGGCCAATTAGTTTAATGGGGGGGGGGGGGGGGAAGTAAATACCTCCCTGTAAAGTATGAGTGAGTATAGTGAAACTTCTTTTATGCAAGTTGATGAACTAACTGATCCCCTATGATGAATATCACAGAGTAGGAATAAGAGTTGATAAAGTTATTAACCCTTGGTGGATTCAGACATCCACGTAAGTAAACACTTGAATTGTTGGTAAGTATAAATACATTGGCAGGAGTTTGTCTGCCCCGGTATACAGAGTTGCTTCAAGATATGCTGCTAAAGAGGGGGGAGCAGAGCTAAAGATGATTCCCTAGACTTAATGTAGTATAAGATAAGAGAGAGACTTATACTGAACTGTCTACTAAAAGAATGATGGTGAGGTCTCTTAGATAAAGGGGCTAAACAAGAACCCTTCGTTCAGGCCATAGGGTGACTGCGTATTAAGGGTGTAAATCAATTTTGCCTCTTTTTGCAGTAAGGCGGTGTCCCAGTCACCTTGTCTCTGACCTAAAGAGAATTGGTCAATGCCAGCAAACTTAATTTTTGTAAGATCTCCCTGGTGACAGTTATTGATGTCTCGCTAGAGGTTTATCGGCTTTGTTACGGACAGAATCGATGTGCTCTAGTACCCTATGTTTTAGGGGACGTCTAGTCTTGCCTACGTAGATTTTGCCACAGTTACAGTTGCCTTTGTATATGATACCTGAGCTGAGGCAATTTATGAATTTACGAATTTGGTAGGTTTTGGACCCATTCCGTTCGTAAACTTTTTGGTAACTGGCATGTACTGGCTAGCCTTGCATCTGCCAAAGCTAAATGACCCCTGAGGTTTAGGGGGTAGCCAGGTCCATGATGCGACCTCACAAAAATGGCTGTGAACTAGAACATCCCTAATATTCTGTGCTCGTCTACTGACCATTGAAGGGTGGTCATGTAGGAACTCTGTAATCTGAATATTTGCTTTTAGGATGTGCCAATGTTTTTGTAGTATGGCTCTGGCATGCTGCCACTGATTACTGAAGGAACCCACAAACCGCACCACTTTCTCATTGGCCGCTGGTGCTTGATCAGTCAGAAGGGTCCTACGTGGTATGTATTTAGCCCTTTTGTAAACTTCTTTAATGCCTAACTTTAACTAACAAACAGTCTAAATATATTGACGTGTCTCTCTTGTTCCTTTTATCTAAAAACATATATCCTGGTTAATCCTTGATTCCCTTATATATTAGTTTCCAGTATTTCCATCCAGATTTTCTTATTAACAAATTGGCTTTTTCCAGAAAGATTTTCCAATGTTCAATCATCATATTTTTTGATGAAGGCCCTTCTAGATATACATCCAGTCTATCCACTTTAAACAAGTCTAGCAATTTACGCTCTACTAGTTCCAAAGATGACGGTTCTTTGTCAATCCATTTTAGGGCAATACATCTTTTGGCGATCAAAAGAATTGTTTGTATTAGCCTGGGATATCTGGTTTTATCAACAGTCCCCCTCTGTTCTGCTCCATATAGCAGGTTTATGGGATCTCTGCTATATTTTATTTGGTAGATATCTCTAAAATTGATTACGTTGTTCCAGAAATTTTGTATCAGAGGGCATGTCCAAAACTTATGGAAAAAACGGACAACTTTCCCAAAGCATTTTGGGCAATTTCCCTTACACTTATCTGAAAATGTTGCTTGGATACCAGGTGCCATATATGCCCTGTGTATAATTTTAATTTGTGTTTCTCTCCAATATAAAGACTGGGTGCTTTATAAGATATTTTTTAATCCATTGATTATTATATCATGACTTTCTATTTCTGGAACATCTTTTTTCCACTGGGTCCACGTCCCTACCATAAGAGATTCCTCAGCCTTTGGAGTTGTTAATCAATAAATCCGATTTATATTACATTTTATGTTTTTTTGTCATTTTTAATGTTGAGTCCAGGACATTATCATCAAATCCTTGTGGATTCTGTATAGTTAGTCCGTTTACATAATGCCTATCTTGTAGGTAAGCAAAGAAACCTCTTGTCTATACTGAATTTGTTTTTAACTCATGGAAAGATTTACAGTGTCTTTCTTTTTTGTCAACTAATAGTATTATTTCTTTTAATTCCCTTCCAGGAATTCTTGATTCCCCTGTATTGGGACAAATTGGGATACTTCGCTGTTAAGCGCCAGCTGTTTCCTTATAGCTCTCCATGCCTTTTTTGTGTGGTGTATTAGTAAAGAGTTGTTAATATAAGTTGGAAGTTTTGAATCCTTATGTATGTAATATTGCCACCGGGTTGTGAGCCTCCATATATACTTTTTCCATTTCTGGACTGACAAACATATTTGTGTAGTTGGCCAAGTCTCTAAATATATCGAAATAGGCAAGTCTGCCCATAATTCTTCACATCTGGCATTGATATCCTCCCTCTAGCTTATCCATTTGTAGCTTTCTGCCGCGTATTCTCTTTTCTTGTCTCCCCATATAAACCCAGTGAACATACTATGCACTTTCTTAATATCTTTGTTGTTTAGGGCGATGGGGAGCATCATCATTGGGTAAAGTAACTTGGTGAATACTGACATTTTAATCACGTTTCCTCTTCCCCAGGATGACAGAGGTAGTTTGTTACATAGTGTAAATTTTTCCTTAATTTTTCCAATTATAGGGGTAAAATTAAGTGGGTATAATTGTTTCATATTATTTGGTATTGTTATACCTAGGTATTTAATATGTCCGGGGGCCCATCTGAAAGGGAAGGTGGTTCCGACATTAGGTTTAGGCAACTCATGGCAAACTGTAAGTGCCTCTGATTTGCTAAAATTTATAGTGTATCCCGAGAAAGATCCCAAATTCTTTATACTGTAGCTTTTATAATGGTTGATATGGAATGCTTTGGATTGGATACGAACAGAAGCATATCGTCCGCGAACAATGAGATTATACTCTCGCAGTTTCCCATTTTTATCCCTTCAAATTCCTTAATATTTGATTGATATACAGTATGGACAGTGGTTCTAAGGTCAGAATAAATAGCAGAGGGGATAGCGGGCACCTCTATTTAAACAAAACCTGTTTGACATTTGGTTTTTAACCATAATTGCTGCCGTTGGCTCTTCATATATGCCCTTAACCATTCATAGAAAATTTCCCTGAATTCCAAATTTCTCCAGTGTGTGAAATAGATGCCTCCCAAGCATCCTGATCAAGGCTCAGTATTATCTTATTCTCCATTACTTTATTGGAGATATGTTTCCTATTATAATAATCTATAATTGTCAAAACTCTCCTAATACAGCTGAACCCCATTATAACGCAGTCCTCGGGGTCCACCCGATACGACCACATTATAACCGGGATTGCGCTAAAAAAAATGGCCGTCGTGATCACGGGTTCCGCATCCATCGGAGGAGGAGAGCTGGGATAACTCTCGCAGCTCTCCCTGAACCTGGAATCGCAACCCCCTCCCCCCATGCTGCACTTATCCGCAACAGCTGATCTGTGTGCTGTGCCTAGAATCTGTGAGTCTGCGAGAGGGGGTGGAGCGGGGGGAGGATATCACAGAGTCAGGAGAAGCTGGGCAGGAACCAGCTCCCTTCTCTCCTCCCCCCCAGCGGAGGTACAGGGAGGGAGGGAGAGGTGTGTGTGTGGTGATGTGCAGGAAGGCAGGGGGATGTGATGTGCAGGGGGTGTGGGATGTGATGTGCAGGGGGGGCGATGTGCAGGAAGGGGTAATGTTCAGGCTGGGGGAGTGATGTGCAGGAAGGGGAGATATGATGGGCAGTGATGTGCAGGGGGGTGATGTACAGGCAGGGGGATGTGATGTGCAGCCTGGGGGAGTGATATGCAGGCTGGGGGAGTGATGTGCAGGAAGGGGGGAATTGATGGGGAGGGAGGATGATGTACAGGAAGGGGGGATGTGATGGGCAGGGGGGATGGGATGTGATGTGATGTGCAGGGGAGTATTGTCCGTCCGTCCGTCCGTTATAGTAATAAAGCTTTAAAAAAAAATATTTTTTACATTTTGCTTTTAAAAAAAACGGGTGCCACACTCACACAGCGTTCTAAGCGGATCCACATTTTACCGGATCGCGCTATAACCGGGTTGAGCTGTATTTACTGTGGAACTCCTATTTGGAACAAATCCGGTCTGATTTGGTTTTATTCATGTGTGTATCAAGGGTTTATTTCGATTTGACAAATTTTAGTGAGAAGCTTAAAATCTTGATTGAGTAGTGATATGGGTCGGTATGATCCACATCTCTTCCCTTTTTAGGTAACACTTTTATATATGCTGAATTAAATGTATGTGGTAGTGGTTCTCCATTCATTACATTATTAAAAATATCGGCCAAGATTGGTGCTATCTCCTACTTTAAGAGTTTGCAAAAATTCTCCGGTCATACGATGTGGTCCTGGGGTTTTAGTGGTCCTGGGGTTTTAGTGGCCCTGGCAACTTTTAGTGTGGATATTGCCCCTTCTATTTCTTCAATTTTTATGGAAGCGTTTAAGGTATCCAAATCTTTTTTTATTTAATATGGGGAGTTGTATGCAGGACCAGAAGGCCTCACTGTTTGCCTCATTATATGGTCTTTCTGCATATAGTTTTTTATAGAATTTCTCAAACACCACCAATATCTCTTTAGTTTTTGTTGACCTGTTCCTTGTGTTATTTTTGATTGCCGTAATTATCGTTGGTGTATATCCATCTCCCGATATTACTGATAGAAATTTGCCTGCTTTATTACCGTGCTTGTGATATTTAAGTTTGCTTAGGGATGTTGTAAACAGGATCAATTCATGCTTTCTCTTTGCTTGTAGGAATTTGTCTTTATTCCCTGTCGAGGGGTATGTTTTTACATTTTTAAAGGCCTTCGTGAGTGTTGTTGCAGCTGCTAATATTTATTCATTTGCTTTCTTTTTATTAAAGCTCACATACCTTATAATAATCCCTCTTAATACCGCTTTGGCGGTTTCCAAAAATACATTTTCCTCCTCTCTATGTTGTTTGTTATTAGTAGCAAAGTATTTGCATGCTGTCTGCAAAAAAGACTTAAATTGTTTGTTTGTTGCCAAATCAGCTGGAAATCTTCATTCTCCTTGAGAGATAAGTTCTTTATTCCTGACCAGGGAGGCTGCCAGGTGGCTCCCCTCTACCCCATGCCCCGAACCCACATGTAACATACAAACATCGACAGGAAACCGGAACTGGAGGTATAAAAGGCTGCGGCTATTTATTTATAACAAATACCTAATGGGGTAAATGCCTCTCCCTGCCAGAGTGCTAATTTGCCAGGATGGGGAGGGGACGGTCAGCCAGCTCTTGAACCGCTGACCTTGCATCCCCTTCACGAGCAGGCTCTCGAAGTCATGTCTAAATGACCCTGCCCACTTGTACTCCCCCTGGGCTCACACCGCCCAGCTCCCAGTCTGCCCCCAAAAGCCGCCACCGATGGGCCTATTTAACCCCCCTCATTAAACTGGCCCATATCGCCAAACATGCCAGGACCCTTCCCCAGCCTGTTGTTAAAAGGTCTATCCCGATATCCGACATGTGGACCCCGTCTGCCCTGAGTAAACCCCCTGAGCTAGCATCAAAGTCCGGGTGTTTTCCCAGCCCCCGCACTGCGCTACACACCTGCCTATGGCCCTATTCACCTTCTTCCGTGTACTGTCCATCGCCCGCGGTACCCTCATGCCCCTCCAGGACTGCCCTCTTGGAACCGCGTCCCCCACTCCAAAACATTTTGCTTGGGGGTGCGTCCATCCACAGGTAAGCGCACAGGTGCTTGAAGCGGCAGCTACTATATGTGCACCGGGAATCATTAAAAGCCCAGCAAACTCCAGCCTGACTGTCTCTTGGCTTGCCCAAGCTGTCCGCCTGGCATCCCCCGCTAGACGCCCCCATGAAAGGGCGCCGGCTTGTCTGCCACAACCCAATCGATCCAAAGGTCCACATCCTTCATGTCCCATGACATTTTACCTTTGTTCAACGCCATTTTTCCATGAATTTTACATCATATATCCATCCACTTCATAAATGCAATTATCCTGTTGCGCAACCAACCCCTTTTTACCAGCCTAGGTTTCTTACCTATCCTTGGCGTCGCAGAGAGACACGACCTAACCGGCGAACCGGGCCGAGCCTTGTCTTCGACCATCATCTGCTCCGCGCTGACGAAACAAGCTGGAATCTTCACCTGTCGCCCGCAATGTTGCGACCCTAGCAGGGGCCCTTTGTGCCGCTGACTATTCACCACACCGCACGCCACCGCTGCATGCGGCTGTCTTGTTCTTCCACCACCCGCAACTGTTGCGGGCGGCCGTTTTGTTCTCGCACCATCTGCAACCGCTGCAGACGGCCGTCCTGGTCTCCTTGAACCTCCTGTACCTGCCACTGTGGCGGGTGGCAATCTTGCTGCCACACCGGCCGTGACAGCTGCGAGCAGACGTCCTGCGTACTGTGACGTCCTGCGGCTCGGTGGCCGGAGGCCTCCGCCCTGCTCATGGCCCTTGTCTTCCACCTGTTGCGGCCTGCTTCAGCACCCTCCGCGGCTGGGCCTCATCGACTGCTCCATGGTGGGGGACGGCTTTGGTGCTTGTTTATGTAAGGAATCCGTTACTGGGTTTGGTGGAAACCATTTCCTTCCAGAACTGTGCTGCTTCCTGACAACTTCCCCTCACATCCACCTGTGCTGGCAATTACTGCAGTTCTGCCTCGGTGCTCTCTCATTGGAGGAATGCCCTCACACCTCTCTCCTGGGATTGGCCCGCTAGCCTTCTTATACTGCTCTCTTACATTGCTTCAGTGCCGAGCATAGTCCTTTTTCATAGGATGTTACTGTGTTTGCCACATGCTACCTGTTTGGCCGCCCTGTTCCTGTATTCTTGTTCCTGATTCCTAGTTCTGGTTCCTGATCCCTGTTCCTGGTTCCTGTGACCTGCTGCCTTTTCCCAAAGCAAAGGTCTGCCTACTGAGTCCTAGGTCTGCTGCTCTCTCGCCTCGCAGAGGCCTGTTTTGGACTCCTGTGCTGAAGCGCGGGTTTGCCAGCACTGCCCGGCGGTGTGCCTGTTCCGGTCTCTTTCTGCCTTTGCTGTGACCGGTACCATGGGCCGTTCTTGCTCCTCGCCAGAGGCCACTCCCACTCTGCTACTGCTCCTACGCTAAAGCGGAGTGCACCAGATTTCCCGTTGCCGAACCCCTGCTTGGATATCGATGTTTCTAATTTCTCCAACCCAGACCCTGGCGTGTCAAAGGATTACCCAGGCCTCTCCAACCCTGACCCTGCTATGAATGACTACAAACTGCACAATCCAGAACCGGCTTCGTGGCTTAAGGTTGGTGTATTCACATCCCCACCTCAGCCCCGCGGTCCAGTCCAGGTTTGTGGCGAGCACAAGCGTGATAGTTTAGCGTGCAAAGCTGCCGGAAAGTACCAGCCTTGTCCACTACCTTGGCATCACCTGTTCGTGAACAATGTGTTTAGCTGCCGGTCCAGCCAGCCCTCTTCGTGGTTCAACGCCTTGGCTTGGAGAAGACTAAATTGTTCAGCTATTGCTAGCGCCATTGCTAGTGTGGGATGAAGGTAATACTTGCTAGTGTGCGAGTGTTTTAAACTTGTGATGGGCGTCTGCAGGAGCAGTGACTGGCCTTCCTATGGAACTAGCAGCAAGCATGCATGTGCGTGTTTGTTTCGTAGAACGCCAAGGATGCCACACATCCAGGGAGGGGGGAAAAATGGCCGTTTGCCCAAATAGAAATCCCAGCTGAAATAGACAAGAGACATGCAACTGTTATTATCAGAACATCAATAGCCTTATCATTCCCGCGACCATGCCTTTTTGAAACCGCTGCTCGGGCCTTCCCCCACCTTCTGTAAAGAAGAAATTCAGATGAACAGGAAAACCCCCCACCCCCGCAGATAAGGATTTTTTTTCTATACTATTAAAATAGCTAACAGTGGAATCACCCACTGAGGTGGTCCTAGCTCTAGGTGGTACCTGAAACACAACCTGCCTCATAATATACATGCCTATGGTCCCTCGATGTAGAAGCCATGTGAGCACTTATATGACATGCCTAATAATGACTGCGTCCCATCCAGAGCACACAAAATTACTTTATATGTGTTCTAGCAACGGTTAAGAATAAAGGCATGTAAGTGTCATGGCGTACTTGTTTTTTTTTTTTTTTTTTAATAATGCATAACGTAACTACATTTGTTAAGAACTAGGCCAATGCTTGCTCTAAAACCAGATCCATCGTCCTTAAATGAGCAGATAACTAGTTGGGTAAATGAATTGCCAATCCAATAGTTGGATTCATTGATGAATGCACACAGGAGCATTTAATCCAAGACACACAAGCCCAATCAATGCAGCCCAAACTACCATAGAAGGGGAATGTACGTTTACGCACCAACCCAAATTCCCCACCACCACATGGACTGACTACCAGATACTTTCACCGCTCAATCCGCCTTAATTAGAAGCAAAACCCATTTTACACACGCATCAGCGGAATGTATGTTTTACACATGCAAGCCGGCACATTCACTTGCAGGACAAACAACATGCCCATTTAATTTAGCCCCAAATACCATAAAAACGGAATGTACATTTACCTACCAAATCCCCCACAAATATCTGGGATGACTATGCACTCTCACTGCCGAATCTGCTGTAATTAGAAGTAAAACCCATATCACACCCGCTTTAGCAGAATGTCGGTCTCGCACCGTAACAGGAGCCTATTCCTCCAGGACAAACAACAAGCCCATTTAATTTAGCCAACTACCATAAAACAGAGTGTACATTTACACACCAAGTCCCCACACCACATGGACTGACTATCGGATCCTTCCACTGCTGAATCCGCCTTAATTGTAAGCAAAACCCACCTTATACACACAGCAGCGAATACCTAACGGAGTAAAAACTGACTTTAACGTACAATAATATAGCCATGCAAACCATGCCTAAGCACATATCCAAGAAGACACCCCCTGAACAATGGGCATTGGGCCACATGGTGCTGAGCATAAACACACCATTCCCCCCCCTTCCCAGCCCTTTCCCACAACCATAAAACTGACTATAACGTACAATAATATAGCCGTGCAAACCATGCCTAAGCACGCATCCAAGAAGACACCTGTGTAGCCCCCCCACGCTTGCGAGTGGGCCCCTACCTGGAAACGAGACGTGACTCAATATATTACTACCAGGTAAAACATTTGATACATAAATGTGCCACTCAACTTATGCCATTAATATTGAAACCGTTAGCTTACCGAGCGTGGACATCTCGTTGGCCACATAACCCTGCTGTTATGAAGCAATGACAAAAAAAAACCCCAACCTTTGGCTGCGTGCAACAAACCAACCACCTTCATTCTGAAGTTATTAAGTACTTCACTTATGAAGTAAATCCGTTATTTGTAACAATTATGGGCCTTGGACTGCGTGCTCCCTTCCCACAATTGATGCATAAAAAAACAGACTACATTGTATTTAAGGACAAAACCCACAAACGCATTCAATACACCTCGAAATATCCATATAAGCAGTACATACAAAACGTGACTTCCAAATCCTATCCCATACGTTAACTGGCCACCCTTTCCGTTGCATCCACAGCCCCGGCCAGCAGCATGTATCCCTTCTTTCTATAAACAGATGAATTAAAACCATCAGTGAGTACAATGTACGCCTAATGCTAAGAATACAACCACAGGGAAAGCACTCAACTTTTGATCCTTTACTTTTGCAAATGCGCTCCAATAATGCCTATGTAAATAGCTTTGTATGTTTCTGAGTATTAATACTTTATTAGCGCCATGACTAATGCCACTCCTAACGGAAACATCCAGGGGGTAAAGGCGAACAGTAAGAAGAGAGTGGGTCAGAAGCTGCTAACAAATAACCTTTATTAGTCCATTAAGAAGAAATGGAGGTACAAAAACCCCTCCAACATGTTTCGTGCACCAGGCACTTTATCAAGGAGCTTGATAAAGTGCCTGGTGCATGAAACATGTAGGAGGGGTTTTTGTACCTCCATTTCTTCTTAATGGACCAATAAAGGTTATATTTTTTTAGCAGCTTCTGACCCACTCTCTTCTTGCTGTGCGCGTTTACCCCCTGGATGTTTATTTGGATTTTCTACAAGTTGCAGCACGCTTCACACACCAATTGGATGGGGAGACTCCAGAGATGTGAGTAACAGACTGTATAACAGTATAGATACAATACTTTGTGGGTTCCAGGGCCCATCCCAATGAGGTTCTGTGCAGGGAGTTGTTCCTTTGCCCAGTCCCTTCAGGGAATATAGGTCCCCATTAAGGAAACCGTACCACAGGATCAGTGACTTCATTCTTCAATTGTTACCCCCTATGGTGTTGTGGACTTATTTTGGATTAATACAAGTCTGTAAAAACGGACCCGGCATTGGAGCGCAGGTTCCACATTTAGAATTCACTCCTAACAGGGGCCTGCAATCATGTAGAAAAAAAAACAAAAAACTGCGCACTAAACCGTGATTTTGTGATAAATGTAATAAATATGATGCAATCCTAAAATATATATTATACCAATAATGAATGATAAATGATAAATAAAAAGTGCACTGAGTGGTTTTTAAAAGAAACACAAAATTGTTTTCTTAAATAGTGAAATAAGTGAATTATAATAAATTACATACAAAAACCTTTAATCATTTGTAGAGAGTCAGCGGCTTGTTAGTGTGGATGGCTCAACATCACACAGAAATCATGCAAAAGAGAAGAAAACAAAGCGCAGAACTCTCATAGGGTAAATAAGTAAATATAATGTGACAATATAGAGTGTAAGAAATGCACGTACAAGAATGTTATTCAAACAAGCAGGGCATGTTTAGGGTACATGTTACCAGTCCTGGATACAGGTGACTTGCTTCACGAGGAAAAATGTGCATGCACAGCCTCCGGTCCGGTCAGGAGCCTTTCTCATCTGTTGCAGCATGAAACATCCAAGTATTGAATGTAGCAAAGTCTGTGACACAGTACCCACAGGGTTACGTAGAAGACACACTGGAACAAGCTCTCCTTGTCCACAATATCAAAAGACAACCCTACATGTTTAGTAGATTACTCTACTTCACCAGGGATGAACACCACTGCAACCGGTGTGGTGTCGGAACTGGCCACCGCCACGCTTCCCGCGATCCACCCGATTGGCCAATCCAGAACGACGCTGCACAGTGCCAACCCCCAGGACTCTCCTCCATCCCGAGCGTTCATGCAGATGTGTGCATCGCCCGCTGGCATTGGCAGTCGCTGGGAGGGGGGTGGGGGGAGGTGCGCCGGGACAGGGAGTGGAGACTTACTGGGAAGCACCGGGAGGAGAGTACTCCTCCTGAGAAGGCAGAGGAGCACTTGCCCACTGTAAGGAATCCACTACTGGCTTTGACTATAGCCTTACAGAATCATGCAGTTGCAAGCTTCCCCTGGCAATCAAAGGCACCTGTGCTGCCTCTCAATTGCAGCTTCTGTCCTGTGCTACATCATTGGAGGAATACTCACACACCCTCCTCCTGTGATTGGATCTCCGCCCTTTATATTCTAGGCGTTGGCACTGAACCAGCGCCGAGCATAATTTCCTACCTGGACGTTACTGTCTCTGCCACAAACCGCCCCAGGCCTCACTCCAAGTGTTCTTTCCTTCAAGTTCCTGAGTATCCTGAGGCCTGTTCCTGGACGTCTGTGCTGAAGCGTTGTTGCCAGCACTGGCCTGATGCTATCTCCTGGCAGTGGCCTGCCCTGGACGTCTGTGCTGAAGCGTTGTTGCCAGCACTGGTCCGCTGCTATCTCCTTGCAGTGGCCTGCCCTGGACGTCTGTGCTGAAGCGTTGTTGCCAGCACTGGCCTGCTGCTATCTCCTTGCAGTGGCCTGCCCTGGACGTCTGTGCTGAAGCATTGTTGCCAGCACTGGTTTCTGCTGCATTCCCTCCTAGCAGTGGCTACCCTTCCTTTCCTGTGACCTGCTGCTATCCTCTCGCAGAGGTCTGCCTTGGACTTCTGCGCTGAAGCGTTGGTTCTTCCCGACGCTGTCCTGCGGTGAACTTCGGCCAGCCTGCTGTCTCCTCCTGCTGAGATCGGCGTCATGGGCCGAGGACGCTCCTCGCGCAGAAGCCACTCCCGCGCTCACGCTCCTAAGCTGAAGCGGGGAACTCCTGACTTCCTGTTGCCGAACGCCTGCTTCATTAACGACGATGCTGCCTTCTCCAATCCTGACCCTGCGATGTACAACTACGAACTGCGCACTCCGGATCAGTCTGCGTGGACTAAGGTCGGTGATTATATAACCCCGCCTCAGCCCCGCGGTCCGGTCCCGGTTTGTGGCGAGCATCGGCGTAACAGTATGCTCGGCCAACAAAAGCCGGACCGCGCCGTGGCGGGGGTGGGTAAATTTTTTACTGTACCTATGTCCCAGGCTGCGGACCAGTCCCTCTTTGGAAGACCATACCTGTTTGAGAGACTGCCTCCGCCTGAGAGTGAGTTCTTATATAAAGGTTTAACCCCTCTGGAAAGACTGAGTCGTAAAGAACTCCTTACTAGATCTCAGCAATTTAAAGAGGAAAGAAAGACTCAACAGGCCCTGTCCTCCCAGATGCACCTTGCTAATTCCACCGCAGATCGAAAGACTCTAGATCAGATTCTAGATGCCGCCCGTGTGTTATACCAAGATTTTGACCTAATCTTAAGTGAGCGGGACCCTTTTCTCGCTGCCTACGCACTTTCTAATCACAATTTCTATGCTGCCAGTCCTGTTACTAAACCTGTGGGGTTACCACCCTCTCCTAAGAAAGGCCAAACCATCTCCCTGTCACTCCCCGCTAAGGAAGAACCTGCCACGGTCCCTAGACCTGAGTTAACCTCCCTGGGTTCTGTCCCTGAGGTTCTTTCTGTCTTAACCCCTGCTAGACAGGCCTATGAGTCCCTCACTGTAAATCCCTGCATCCCCCAGGTCAGTGTATCTCTCCCAGCACCAGAAAATGCATCCTGTTTGCCCTCTCGTTCTAAACCAGAATTTCTAAGTTCTGTTCTTGAGGTTATTTCTGTTTTAACCCCTGCTAGTCTGCTCTGTGAGGTCCCCATGGTTAACCCTTGTATCCCGCAGACTAAGCTGAGGTCTCTAGGGCAAGAAGCTGAAAACCCTATGTCCCCACTCTCTGAGATTAGTGTATCTTTTCCTGATTCTCAGCTACAGCCTAACTTTACCCTTGAGGTTTTTCCTATGTTAACCCCTGCAGGTCAGCCCTGTGAGCCTCCCTTGGTAAATCCCTGTAGTCCGCCAGTCAAGGACACCTCCTTAGTTTCAGAGGATGAATCCCTTATGTCCCCTGACTCAGCTAAAATTCTCGGGGCTATGCCCCCTGAACTTTCCGCAATAATACTGGCTCCAGTTAAGAGTATTCTGGAGCCGTTTGTTTCTCTAAACCTGTTCGCAGAATCCCTACTCCTAGGTATTTCGCTGACCCCGTCTGTCCTTCAGAGAGCTGAAACCCCTGCTTCTGAGCATAGACCCCTTTTCGTGGAATCTGTTGTCGTTTCTGATGTCCCAGACACTCTTTCCCAAATACCCACTTCAGAGACCAGTACAGTCGTGGTTGCCCCACTTGCACTGTCTGTGGTCTCCTTTTCTCATATCCTAGGGTTTAAAGTGAACAGTACATATTTTGTCCCTTTCCAAGTGACCCCTTCTGAGATCAGCATATCTGCTGTTGCACCCTTAGTACTATTACAGTCTGGGTTTCCCGTTTTGAAGGATCAAGTTTTCAAGTGTAAAACTCCCTTTGTTCCTGATTTTGTAAACCTGCAGTCCCTTCTCACTGTAGTTAAAGGTTCTCAAGCAGCCGCTGAGTTAAGCTCTGCCGCTGTAAAGTCTTCTGTTGTAGAGGCAATCTTGCCAAGCTTACTTCTGTCAGTCCTTTCTGTGATGCCTATCACCTTTACTAAAATTTCTGTTTTGCAAGGCATTTCTCCTACTAAGTCTGTGATACCTGCAATTCCTTTCATTGGTTCCAAAAACCCTGTCACTAAGTTTCCCATGGAGTCTGATGCCCTCACTAGGGATTCTCTGGGACCCAATTCTGAAACATGCGCAATGTTCTCTGATTTCATTACAAGCAAGTTCTCCCTTGTTTCTATTGGAAAGTCTACCCCGGTTTCTCTCACGGATCATGCCACAGCCTCCGGGATCATTAAAAATGACTTTAAGTCTGGGATGCCCACTCCTGTAATAATACTGTTTCATGCTGATTCGCCCACAGTATTCGGGGTATCCACTACTGACTGTATGTCTACTACCACAAACTCAGGGTTATCGCATTTGGAACTTTCCTTTTTTTCAAAAAAATCCGTCTTTAAGATGGACGTATATTTCTCTGTGTCTTCCACAATACTTGGGGTACTTGCTATTGACTGTCCTGTCCCAAGACTAGGGTTACCTCTCAAGAAGGTGCCTGGAGCTACCGATGTTAAAAACCCTATGTTTAAAACAGTAACAATTTGCATTGCTTCTCCCATAGTATCATGTGAAACCTGGGTACCTGGGACCTCTACTCCGAAGCCAAGCTTTAGTTCTCTGTCTTCTTTCTCTGTGTTGGAGGTACCCAGCTTTAACCCCAAGACTTTTTTCCCTAAGGCTGATGCACCATTTAACCGCCTGCCTTTTTTTTTGGATAAGATCTGTTTTCTCACCTTTCAAACAGAATCCTTACACGCAGGTCTCTGTGCGGTGCCCAAAGTGCCCTTTCTGGATGGCATTTGGCCTTTCTCTAAGACGAAGATACCCTTACTGGATCTCGTCGCTTTACCTGAAGCCTCCGTCCCTATTCTCTATGGGTCCATTATGGGTATAGACATGCTTATTATGTCCTTCACCAAGGCCACAATTTCGGAGTTGATTCTCTCTAAGGATCACAAACTTAAGGAAGCGGATCCTTCTTCAACTGCCAGTACCATGACTAAGGGTTGCATACACACTGCTACAGACTCTTGCAAATTGCCTAGTATAGCAACCCTGTTTTGTATCAAAAGTACCGCTGCTATAGTGTGTAGTGTACCCTCCCGCCCCATTCCCTCGCTAACCATCACCCGGAATTCCTTGGAAGCTAAAGACTTTCTCAACTTCCTCCGTGCTGATTTCACTAAAGACATTGCCTTCTCTGAAGATCCCTCTGCCAATTTTGTCCGACTATCTGTGTCCTGTGTCCCATACTCTTGGACTATTACTATGCACCGGACACCTGGCTACTGTCCTTCTGATGTTTCCATTCCGGAGCCCTCAGGTCCCATTGTCCATGTACCAAGAACTGCAGTGCCACCGCTGTCTTTTATGGCACTCGCCAATGTACACCTGGATTGTGGACCTAATTCTCGCCGGAGACACTTCAGGAACAACTCAATGTCTCCCAGACCTATGAATGGTCCTGTCCACCCAGGCTTCTCACCCAGTGGTGGGGGTACTGTAAGGAATCCCAACAAACTATGGGCTTTCAACGCCACCTCTCGCCTAAGGAGGTTTAGGAACAATTCCATGTCCCCCAAATCTGTGATGGTTCATGTTCGTCCGGAGGTCTCACCTGAAGGGGGGGGTACTGTAAGGAATCCACTACTGGCTTTGACTATAGCCTTACAGAATCATGCAGTTGCAAGCTTCCCCTGGCAATCAAAGGCACATGTGCTGCCTCTCAATTGCAGCTTCTGTCCTGTGCTACATCATTGGAGGAATACTCACACACCCTCCTCCTGTGATTGGATCTCCGCCCTTTATATTCTAGGCGTTGGCACTGAACCAGCGCCGAGCATAATTTCCTACCTGGACGTTACTGTCTCTGCCACAAACCGCCCCAGGCCTCACTCCAAGTGTTCTTTCCTTCAAGTTCCTGAGTATCCTGAGGCCTGTTCCTGGACGTCTGTGCTGAAGCGTTGTTGCCAGCACTGGCCTGCTGCTATCTCCTGGCAGTGGCCTGCCCTGGACGTCTGTGCTGAAGCGTTGTTGCCAGCACTGGTCCGCTGCTATCTCCTTGCAGTGGCCTGCCCTGGACGTCTGTGCTGAAGCATTGTTGCCAGCACTGGTTTCTGCTGCATTCCCTCCTAGCAGTGGCTACCCTTCCTTTCCTGTGACCTGCTGCTATCCTCTCGCAGAGGTCTGCCTTCTGCGCTGAAGCGTTGGTTCTTCCCGACGCTGTCCTGCGGTGAACTTCGGCCAGCCTGCTGTCTCCTCCTGCTGAGATCGGCGTCATGGGCCGAGGACGCTCCTCGCGCAGAAGCCACTCCCGCGCTCACGCTCCTAAGCTGAAGCGGGGAACTCCTGACTTCCTGTTGCCGAACTCCTGCTTCATTAACGACGATGCTGCCTTCTCCAATCCTGACCCTGCGATGTACGACTACGAACTGCGCACTCCGGATCAGTCTGCGTGGACTAAGGTCGGTGATTATATAACCCCGCCTCAGCCCCGCGGTCCGGTCCCGGTTTGTGGCGAGCATCGGCGTAACACCCACCAACTGCGCATCGTGCTAGCAGCACGCTTCCCCGCTCCCCCAGCGCCTGTCTCCCACCCCGAGTGGGCAACCATGGGGTCCGGGGGATCAGGCCGCTGTGCCATGTTGTCCCCATGTTAGCGGGAAAGAAGCGGAGCGCACATGTCGCTGGGCAGAAGCGCTTGCACGGTGCCCCAGCAACCGCCGCTGCCTCCCTGCTCCCCCCGCGCCTACCTCCCGCTCCAAGCGGGAAACCATGGGGACTGGTGGTTGGAGGGGGAAGCGCCGGCATAACCATGGGGACCGGGGGTAGGAGGGGGGCTGGGTATCGCGAGAAATCAATAAGTAAAAACGAATCCTTTCCTGCAGCAATGGGCAAATAGCTGGCGGGCAGTTAACAGACTGTGCTCCCCGTTAAAAGGGCCTTAAATAGGCCCTCTGTAGCCCCTGCCCTGGTTAGGGGAGGGAGGTGTGAGGGGGAGGCCAGCGTCCTAGTCAGGAGACCCACCGCCAATAGTTAGAGGGCCACTATCCTACCATAAAATACACTGGGGCATGGTCCGAGATTGTTTAGATTCCTATCTTCGTTCTACTAACCTGATTTACTAAGTTGCACTAAGTTGTTGGAGATCAAAAAATTATCTATTCTAGAGAACGACATATGTGGGTGGGAGTAAAAGGTAAAATCTCGCTCTGTTGGATGGAAATGTCTCTATATATCAGTGGTGTTTAGCATATTACAAATTTTTTGTAAAACTGTGTTTTTCTGATATTTGATTTTGTTCTCAGTTTTTTACTTTTTCTGTCATCAAATACCAGATTAAAATCCCCTCCCACAATCAGAGGAACCTGGGCTGTAGTCTGATTTAATACAGTGATTTTCATCAGTATTTCAGAGAAAAAGCTTGTATCAAAATTATTTGGGGCATATACATTAGCCATAATAACCCTCTTTCCCACCAGCGTAACATCCGCTATAGCATATCTACCCTTACAGTTGCTGTCTACCTTATTCACACTATAATGTAACCCTTTCCTGATTATAATAGCGACTCCCCTCTCCTTCCCATCAAAGGTGGCCGACCAGCATTCCTGCACCCATTGCCTTTTGAACTTTTTGTGTTCTGATTCGTCTAAGTGGGTTTCTTGAAGAAAAGCAACATCTGCCTCTAAATGTTGTCGTATTTTTGCTCTTTTTTTTTATAGGCGAGTGTACACCCTTCACATTCCATGTGATAAATTTAAGTTTACTGATGGTACCAGTGTACTATGTGATTTGGTATCATTATGATAGGTGTTTTGCGAATTCTATACTTAAGTGCCCTCTCGTGCGCCGTCAGCCTCCTTCTGGGATCTCGTCCTCCATACATACTCCTATGCCCCCCGCTTTAAGGTCATAAATTTTCTGGGATTACTCAATTTCTTAGGATCACCTGAGCTGTAGAGATAGTGTGCAACACATCAACATTAATAAACAGTAACAAATAACAAACTTGTCAATCTCTTAATTCTTGTGATAAAAAAATCACAAATCCTGATCTAACCATTTGCTGTAGATGTTTTAGCTCATCAAAGCTTAGAGGTGGGGAAAGAACTGGGGGAGATTTTTAAACTTGTTAGCTCTGAATAATTAGTCTTCTTTGCCCTAGCCATCTTTAAGCGTATGTACAAACTTTTTTGCTTCTGCTGGACTGTTCATAAATATGCTTCCTTTGTCAGTTTGTATCCGTAGCTTGGATGGGTACAGGAGTGCAAATTTGATCCCTTTCTTGTATAACTCTGAGCATGCTTCTGAAAATTCTTTCTGTTTTTGTGACACCTGTGTAGAAAAATCTTGGAAGATCAGGATCCTATTGCCATCTATATCAATTGACCCTTTGGATTTGTAGGCGGTGGATATTTTGTTCCTCTCTGCCCAGTCCAGAAAACGAGCGATAACAGGTCTCGGTCTGCTCCCCTGTTCTGTTCTGGGGGGTCATATTCAGTGGAACCGTTCCATTTTGAAAAGGACCTCCTCTGTATTCAGACCTAGATATGCCGGGATAGTTTTGGCTAGCAGTGAGCTAGCTGTTTTCCTCCATTTTTTTACTGGGATTCCAATAAACCCGAAATTATTCATCCTGGGCCTGTTTTCTTGATCTTCCATTTTATCTTTAGTATCGTTCGTTCTTCTAATTGTTGGAGGTTGTGTTGTAGTTGAGTAATAGTGTCCTCCGAATTCCCAATTCTTTGTTCCACTTCCTTAATCCTTTTTTTTCCCTGCGAGGCTAATTGTCCCTGTATACTTTCTAATGATTTTTGAATGGGTTCCAGTTTTGCCTCCAGTATTGGCGTGATACTCTTAATCACTTGTCTTGTGATTGCTTCAATTTGGGTAACATCAAGATTCTGCTCCGCCATTATATCTTGCTTAGATTGCTTTGGAACCATATTTTTTGTCGCTTTGGTGGTAAATTTATCCATGTATTTTTGCACCCTGTAGATTATATTTAAAAGTTTTTTTTGTTTGTTTTGTATTTTTCAAAATGTAGACGGTTTGTTTAAGGACAACAGATTCTTCTGCTTTTGGGCTGAGACAAAAGCCTCATATCCTCCCTCTGTGTTTTAATAATGATCAGGATTCATGTTGTGGGGTGGGTTCTTATTCTCTCATATTTACTGTGCCTGATGTAGTGTGGAAGAGCATATGGGTCTTCAGTGAGGGAGGGCTGTTATCGAGGCTCCTTTTGTATAAGTATATATTGTCACTGTGCTTGTCTTATCCTTGGGGTGTGGGGGGCATGTTTTTCCCCAGAGGCTATGTAGGCAGTTCTATCTTTTATGTGGCTACTGCCTCACCCAGGGTATTCCTTTTTTTAATGTATTTTTTTTTTAAAGCTTTGCAGGCCTGTGTCTGTCTCTTAGTGAGACCCCACCGTGCTTCAGCTTTTTTTCGTGGTTTCGGCTGCCATTTTGTGCAATTTAACTTTGAGGTTTTGCTTGCCTCTCTTTCCCCTCTGCTCCCAGGGCTCAGTCTCCTGCCTCCCCGCTCACCTCACAGAGTCCAGGGCGATCCTTTGCGCTGTGAGTCCCCCTTCGAGTCAGCCGCGACCGGCAGCCATTTTGGGCTGTTTCAGTTGGGAGAACGGAGAAACGGATCCCAGTCCACCTTGGCCAGGGCGTTCCCACACCCCTCCGTTCCCCCGGGTACTCCCCACACTCGTCCTCATTTCTGATTGGGTTCGGATTGAGTTTAGCACCTATTTTTTTGCAGGTTTGTGCGGAGCCCCTCCAACATAAATCCTCTCTGCGTCTTAGCCACGCCCCCTTCAGTCTGTCTCTATAATAATTTGAAACCAATGTGGCCAAACAAAAAGGTGCTCCATGTACATGTAACCCTCCCTGCCTGGCTCTTATGGAGTTTACATTAGTATCTGTATTATTGGCTACCCAGAAGAAATTACCTTGTCATGTTGCTGGATTTGTGCAGCTGGGCGATGAGGTAGCAAAGATGGAGGCCAGGAACTTTATTCATTCAAACAGCAACTTTATTGTTGTTACACCAACATTCACAAGTATCTTGGCATGAACATTATGACCTCTCTTTTACGGTCTAGTCTTTCCTAGCTACCCCTTTCTCGTCCTGCTAGGGAGGTGATGAGGCTTGATCCCCTTTTGTTAACTAATGAAACCCTCTTCTAGGCAGTTTTGGTAGAGCTTCATTTCTTTAGGGCCTCTGTCAGGCCTTGTGCTAATTTCTCTCAATCGTTGATCAGTGTCTCTCTCACTGGCTCTGCATGCCACCTCGTGACGATATGGAGTAGGGACAGTTATTGACCCTCTGATGGAGCTAGTTCAACTAGTTGTGCTAGCAACAGGGATGTGCTCTGCAGAGCCACCTCCGGGTATAGGCTGCCGCTATAGAAAAGCAGAGAGTAGCAAGTTGCCATTCATAAGACCACTATCTAACTGTGACAGTTTCCCTAACTATAAAACAATAATCCATTGGGAGAATTATATATTATCTTTACACTACACACTTACACACTATTTACAGTGAGATCCCTCCTCTGGGACTCCTCCAGGGATCTGAGTTCAAGAATCTTCCCCTCCATCTATTTATATCCCAGCCTGATGTCACTGTCTCCAGGCAGAAAGGGGTGGGGCTTAACTTATACTGAGCCACCTCTGCACCATGTGATGGGGAATGAGCGTTACTCTGTGTGGGCCCACACAGTTAACCCTTTAAAGTCACAAGTAATCCCTAAGGGGGTGGGTTACATATATTAAAGGATAAGGAAGATTACTGATAGGTGTCAAGAATTGCACACCTGTGAGCAAAGTTCAATTAGAGTCCAAAAGACCAATACTTATTACATTTTAGATTTTGTGAATGTCAGCTTCTTCGCACACGGACAAGAGCCAACATTTAATATACAAAAAAAATAGTACAGTGATTAGTTACAGAAAATAAGGTTGCAAGAAACATACAGGACAATATATGTAGTCAGTTTCATAAAATAAAAAGGAGAAAAATAGAAAATCTATCTTACATTATAACATTTATCAGTTTCCTCAAAGGGTCTGGAGTTGAAAAAATAATACATTGTGTCATAGCATTGATACTTCCTTGGTTGAACATCTAAATGCATGTTTGTTATACTAAAACTTCCTGCATTGGAAATTGGACACCTTTATGACTTAAAAAATAGATTTAGTTTTGAATCAAAAGATGCCTCAATATAGAAAATACCTCTCAATGTCTTTTCTATCATATCTGGAAGGATGCCACTTTCACTGTTGCATTGGTAGAAGTAAAATCCAAGTGTGGATATTAAACTTGATGTGGTTAATATTTTCTAACATTATCATGACAGAAGACATGACTAGAGATGTGTGAAACTCTTTCCCCAAGGTCCCGAACCAGATCAAATTGGCCATTTTTGAGCCACGAAATAATGTGCAACTTTGTCAGAGTTCGAAAGTGATTTGTCAAATATTAAGTCAATGTGCATTACAACTTTGTTTATTTGTGATAGTCCATAAAATCGCTAGATTCTTTAAATGCAGAGACTATGAGTCAGCATTGTTTCATGCAGTATAAATGATGTCAATGTAACCTTATTACCTGGTTTAAGTATATGAGTTTAGACTAAGGCAATACAGTAAATGTGATTTCTTGAAACCCTTTTTTTGATAACACACAGGTATTACAGTGCAGTGCAAGATTTCTGCCCATTCATTTCATAGGAAATGAAATCCACTTATCCGATCGACCCATTCGTAGAACATCAGAATGTACTACAGTAACATTTATTTAATGAAGATTCCTATTCCTAACATATTACAATGCATACAGTATGAACGCAATTCCATTTTCACAGATCGTACCAGTCACCTTCTAGTCAGTTGCTTACGTAGAATTCTTCATTCTTGCATAGTAACGACCTATTAAAGACAGCAGACAAAACACAGCAAATAATTCAGTATATCTATATTTCAATGTCTATCTGGGCTGGAAAAAATAGCGTTCTATATTCAAACATACTGTATATTCAAATTTCTATTTTTCCACCCCCTTTTCCTCACCTTTCTGACACCATTATATGGTGCAAATTTCTTGCGTGAATATATTGTAAATATTGTTATAAACTCAATTGAAATAAGTATTTGATGGCTGCAACAATCAACTCTAGCACAATTTAATTTGCAAATCAACACTAGATAAAATGTGCATTCTCCAACAACATTTATGATTGCTGCCTTAGTGAGGATTTAATCACACCACTGCAGTTATTGCCAGTAATAAAAGATACTGCACTACTAGTGCCACTCACAATGTAAGTTAAATTGCTAGCAATGTACAGTACTGTAAAATTTCTTTGCAAACATCTCGAACTGCAGTAATACTGTAAGTAGCTGAAATGCCTTAAAGTTGTGATAATGTGCCTTATTTCAAGGTTTGTTTGTTTTGACCTATAATAATTTAAAAAATAGTTATATACAAAAACAGGGGTAGACAAAAATATATAATATTTAGGAGCCAGACAGAACTTTTATGAGCCAGCTTCTGTATGACCCCCCCCCCCCCTCACCCCAGCTCTCCTCACTGCATGGCGGTGACTTGACCTGTCAATCACTGCCGCCAGAGCATCCGATCCAGCTTATGTCGCAGCTGTAATTGAGAGCTCAATGGCAGCACACAGCACATGCGCAAGGGGGGAATTTTAGGCATCTGCAAATTTTCCAGAATATATATAGACAGCTGAACCCTGTTATAACACGGTCCTCAGGGGCCACCCAATCCGACTGCGTTATAAACGGGGTCGCGCTAATTTAAAAAAATGGCTGCCGTGCGCCCGTTCGGAAGTAGGAGGCAGGAGTGAGGCACCGGCAGCCCCAGCACGTTGCCCCAGCACTTCCCCCCACAGCCCCAGCACTTCCCCCCGCAGCCCCACCATGTTCCCCCAGCAGACCCACCACAATCCCCCAGCTCTTCCCCCAGCACGATCCCCAGCAGCCCCAGCACCACCAGAGGTTAGTGTGTGTGTGTGTGTGTGTGTTTATATGTTTGTTTATATGTTTGTTGGTCTAGTCATTTTTGGTCAAATAAAACTGGCTGCTGGCAATGTCACTGCCAGGACTTGCTCATGTTCCACAATCTTCCACTTATAACTTTGTCAGTTGTTTCAATAGCAAAATGAACCAAAGTTATTTGTCAAAAAAAGGGCAATTCTGGTGCTAAGACTGTGGTGGTCAGGCCCCAAAATACAAACTGGTTAAGATAAGTTAATTAAGAAAAATACTCTGGGAGTGACTGCTGCTTTAACTATTAGTTACATGTTTAACAATACCAGCATGAGTCATGGTTTCACACTCATGCTACAGGTATATGGGTTTGTTGGACACTTTGAAATTGAATTAATGAACTACAGCAACTGATATGGTACATTCTTTTTGCTGCTAACTATGCTAGATAAGATTTCAAGTAAACATTACCACTTAAATTCAATTATTTATCTATGTCACATGTAATTTGATGTAGTTACCCTACATGTCCAATATAGGATTCTAACAGTTTTTTTTGTTTTTTTTTTAAAACAACAATGCAACCCGCACAGTAAAGAGAACACCCACATTCAACCACTGTTAATTGTTTATTTGTGACAGAGGGGGGAAACATAGCTTGTTTAAAGTCACAGAGTGCTAACAGCAAAGGGAAAAAGTGTGTGTGTGTGTATGTGTGTGTAAAGTTTGTCAAAAAAAAATAATAATATATATATATATTAAATATTCGGGGTCCACGCTCACACCGTGTTATAGCGGATCACGCTATAACGGGGTTGGGCTGTATGTTTTTTTTAAACCCTTTGAAATTGCTGTTTTTAGTCTCTTAAAGTCTATTTTTTGCAGATTCATACAATTTTCAATTCAGGAGACTCCAAATTTCAAAAACCAGGATTCCAGGGATAAAATAAATAGGCAAAAAAGTTCCACATGCGCTGGACTCTTAACCATATAAAAGCTAATCCATACAGTCCTCTTTGCAGCTTAGTTTGAGATGAGTGTTCTGTTTGCTAACCAGGGGAGACCTAGGATAGACCTCCAGGAACAGAAATACCAAAAGACAAGGCTTACCAGGGTCAGTATAAAGATGAGCAAAGTTGATCCAGCCATACAATTTAAACACAGATCACAGAGCTCCACAGATGAATCTCGCAGTGGGTAGCTGTATAACAAAATCCTGAAACAGCCGGGTGCACCAAGCTGATGGACCAGCCACTCGTGCAGAGAACTCTAGGGCATCTGTCGATACAGCCGTCTGAGCCGACGCAATGACGAATCTCGACACGTTTCGCACATCACCGTGCTTCATCAGGGGGCGACATCAACAAGAACCTCCCACCCGTTTATATCAACCACATCACATGCATTGGGTATACGTGTCACGTGCATCAAGGACTAAAAGAAGTCAAATTTGAATACTACTGTGGGAAATTTGAAACTTAAAAGATATAAATAGATAAAAACAATCCCACATATCAATTAAATTATGTTGATTATATTCACCACAGATGGGTCCTATACACCAGGGGGGCGCAAACTTTTTTCCCTGCGCCCCCCTGCCGGCTGTCCCCTCACTCCCGCGCCCCCCCCCCAACCCCAACTTACCCTCGCTCCATAGCAACGTGACGTCACATGACCTCGCAGCGTCAATTTGACGCCGCGTTGCCATGGCGACACCGGGAGGAAGCCGCCGGAGCCACGGGTAAGTATGGTTTACAGAGGCCCTGCTGCTCCCCCGGCACTTAATTTAAGTGCCTTCGGGAAGCGCGCAGGGCCTCTAAACCCCGCGCCCCCCGTCGGCAGTCTCGCGCCCCCCCTGGGGGTCGCGCCCCACAGTTTGCGCACCGCTGCTATACACTACCGACACACTTTATTGCAGCACGGCTAGCACCGCAAGCCGGGGGATGCCCCGGCGTGCTAGCCGCACTCCCTCAGCGTGCCGCGCATCACCGATGCGCGGTCACGCGTCATCGGGTGCCTGCGCCCCCTGCACGCGCGTCCAGGGCTCCCCGAGGGAGCCCTGGTGTCCCGCGATGTGGGGGATGGCGGCAGGGGGTTCCGGGGGACCCGGCGGACCCGGCAGCGGGAGGGAGAGCGCCCCGATCAGAGGGCGCTCTTCCGCTGCTATGGCGCGCGCCCGGCACCCTCCGGCGCGCGCCAGGTTACTGCTGCGGCCGAGAACGGGCAAATGCTCGAATAAACTCGGCCGCAGCAGTAACAATTTTCACATGCCCATACTAACATGGGACTTATGTCATTGCTAAAAATATTCAAAGTGAATCACATAAATAGCAATGGTAACATGTTAAATGTAAGTGGGCAAGGTTCAAAAATAGATCGGGGATACTACTGCTAAAGGCAGAGACTCCTGAATCCACAATATTAAAAAGCAGAAATGGATGCTACAGTATATAATAGGTTAAAACCACATAATACAACACATAATGATCAACAATACAAAAATACATATAAATATAAAACACTGCTATGATGTGAGAAAAAAAGAGAGAAAACACAAAAACCAACAAATTCAAAAAGCAAATATACCAAGAGTATGAAGGGTTCCTAAATCTGGGTATTCCTTTTGGATAGCAGGCTTTCTCCCTCCTCGTGTGCCCCTCCTTCTTGGTCCCATTTCCTTATTAGTGGGGTTTTGTCAGGGTTCTGCTCGCCACAAACCAGGACCGGACCGCGAGGCTGAGGTGGGGTTGTAAAAGCACCGACCTGAGACCGCGCAGACTGATCCGGATTGCGCAGTTCGTTGTCGTACATCGCAGGATCAGGATAGGAGAAGACAGCGTCGTCATTGTACAAGCCAGGGTCAGGGCTGGAGATATCAGGATAAACATTGTTCAAGCAAGAGTTTGGCAACATGTAGTCAGGAGAGCCCCGCTTCAGCTTAGGAGCGCGGGGTTGGGCTCTGCGCGAGCGACGGCCATGGCCCATGGTGCTGGTCACAGGAGATGGTAAGTAGACCAGCGTAGCACACCGCTTGCTGCACGGGTGAACCAGTGCTACAGCGCAAGAGTCCTGAGCGGCTGGGGAATCCTCTGTAACAGCGCAGGAACCAGGACACGGCCTCTCTAGATTAGGGAAAGAGTAGGCCCCAGGAACCAGGAAGCTGAAGATCCACAGGGAAACCTCCGCTACAGTGCAGGAATCAGGAGACTGAAGGGCGCGGGGGATACCTTTGCCTCAGTGCAGGAAAGCAGGAAGCTGAAGACATAGGGGATACCTTTGCTTCAGCGCAGGAGAACAAGCGGGAGCTTGAAGGAAGCTGAAGGACGCAGGGCGGAACCTCCGTATCAGCATAGGAGAACAAGCGGCTTGAAGGGAGCTGAAGGACGCAGGGCGGAACCTGGTATCAGCATCGGAGAACAAGCGGCTTGAAGGAAGCTGAAGGACGCAGGGCGGAACCTGGTATCAGCATAGGAGAACAAGCGAGGGCTTGTGGCAAAACAGTCGACATCCAGTTAGGACTATGCTCAGCCGGGAGCATTATGGGAAGACAATACTTAAAGGCCAGCGGGCCAATCCCCGGAGGGGGGTGTGAAGGTACTGCTCCAATGAATGAATGCAAGTCTAGGTTGCAGTGATAGGCTGCACAGCTGCAGTAGATACCAGAGGGAGTGTGTATAGCTTTGGTGAGTGAATCCAGGCTGCAGCAAACATCAGGAGAGATGCTCCAGGACTGCACACGTCTGCAAGGTAAGGCAACCAGTAAACTGCGGAGCGGATTCCTTACAGTACCCCCCCCTTCACGCGAGACCTCCGGGCGAACATGAGCACACCTAGAGTTGGGGGACCGGGAATTGTTGCTGAACCGTCTAGGATTGGGGTTAGAGTCGTGGTCCAGAGACTCGTGGTTAGTCCTTAGTGTACCCCCACCCCCCGGTGAGAACTGCGGCCAGACAGGACCATCCATGGGTCTTGGGGACATTGAGTTGTTCCTAAAATTCTTTAGGTGGAAAGGGCATCCGTAAACGAGCAGTTCTTTGGTGAGTACAGTTCTAGGATATGAGATTGATGGAAGAAACATCTTTGGTACATGGCTCGCCTCGCAAAATGACTTGGAAATCCAGGGCTGTGAAGAACCAGAGGGTTCCAGAGCAGAAACGGCAGGAGAACCCCTACAGGAAGCCCAG
This sequence comes from Ascaphus truei, assembly GCF_040206685.1. NCBI lineage: Eukaryota > Metazoa > Chordata > Amphibia > Anura > Ascaphidae > Ascaphus > Ascaphus truei. The sequence continues at coordinate 162,904,428 of NC_134485.1, forward strand.
TCTTTAATAAATGAACCGGACTCTAGGATCAGCGGCCCTGATAGTTGATCGAATACACCAGGAGGAACTTTGTAACAGAAAAAGTCTTGGCTGACCACTGCATGTTGGAATTTGCGAGGAATTTTTCCTCTAGAAGGCTCCCAGGTAATGGTTAGTAAGGGTATAGGTTTGTTGGAAGCATCTCCCGGTATTGGTATGGAAGGTGACAAGGCAAGCAGTAAACCAGGCATAGGGACCGAAATCTTGGGATACGTACAGAGTATTTCCAACTGAGAGGAAATAACAGGGGCAACCGAAAATTCCGAGGGACAAAACCATGGTTTAGCAGGAGCAGAGAAGCAAACAACAGTAGAGCTCTCCAATACTGGGAAATCTTCATTGGGAGATAATATTGTCAGTGAATCAGGAATAGTCCTTGGGATCTTTAAATCAGTAGCTTGAGAAAAAGGCAGAGCCAGGGTAGTGGTGGGAGGGAAGCTAACATCAGAAGCTGAAGTCTGTACCTCAGTGACAGGGCCCTGAGAATCAACAAGCAGCAAGTATGAACTATGAAAACTCTTAATGACAGGCACCTTAGGAGTACAAGGAGTCTTTTCCGAAACTGCAATGGCCCTAACCACAGGGGTACCTAACCTGACAAAAACATGAATTGGTGTGTTTTCTAGTGCAAAATCTCTGATCACAGGACTCCTAACCGATAGTGAGGGTGTCTGGGTTTGATTAGAGAAACAATCAGATGTATTGATAAGTGACTTAGAAACAATTACTGAGGTTCTAGATTTGCTGGACATGTGAGAAAAAATACCCTTTAAGACAGGAGTTTTCATTTCTTCCCAGAGTAACCCCATGTTTGCTGGGGCATATTTAGACACAGTACTGAGGGACTGGGTTTCAGCAAAGGCAGGACAGCTAAATAGCTCAGATTTAAACCCCAGGACTTGTAATATATGCATGGTGACCTCAGACAGTACTAAGGAAGTGACCACAGATATGCTGATCCCTGGAGAATTAGCCTGGACAGAGAAATCAGGGGGACCCCCAATCAGGATACTCCTTGTAGGACGAGCTTCAGAATCAGAAGGAGAATCATTACCTCTCAGAGTCTCAAAACTAGTAAGACACAATTCAGCGAAAAGGGATACAGTGTGCAAGCTTTTTACTAATCTATATGAAAAAGCGTCACTTTGGGGAGAAAACCGTGCGTCAGCAAACATTCCTGGGAACATAATATGAACCCCAGGAGGGACATACAGACTACTGTATGCTTTTAACCCTAAGCTTAAAGAGGAGGAGAACTCAGACAGTACACGGGGGTGAATCATAACTGTACTGGTCTCTGAAGTAGGTATTTGGTAAGGAATGTCTGGGAAACCAGAAATTACTGCAGACTCCATAATGTGGGAACTATGCGCTGAAGCAGGGATCACCGCTATGTGGGCGACAGGCTGGTTCAGCGAAACACCCGGGACAAGGAACTCTGCGAGCAAGCTTAGGGAAAAACCTGACTCCTGAATACATTTATCAGGAACCAGAACTTTAGCCGAAGTCTCCGGAGACGAAACTGCGGAAACTTGAGCTGAAGCAGGGGATTTATAGCAAAGAATCTCTAGAGACTCCGTACGGTTATGGGAATCCCTCAATGCAACCTCTGCTGTCTGACTTGTGGACTCATTCTCTGAGGCTAAAATGAAGGCATTAACTTGGAGGCAGCAAGAATTTACAGGGGTTAATGCAGACAATGCCTGAGAGTAAAACATAGGTAATCTCGCTGTATTAGGACAGACCAGGAATCTCTCCTCTGAAGCTAGGGGCGTGACCATGGCTGACAGAGAACAGGGATTTACCAAAGGAAACTCAGAGAGCTGCCCCTCAGGGGTTAATACAGAAATGACCCTGGGAACAGAACTTAGGGATTCTTTCTCTGACGGGGAAAGCGCACAGGACTGCCTAGCAGAGTTTAAAGCTGGAAAACCCTCAAGAGCTGGAGTGACAGATTCGGAGTTAGAAATAGGGGAACAAAGGGACTTATTCTCTGATAGTAGAACCTTAGTGTTGGCTAGTGAAACATATGTATTCTCCAGGGGAACCTCACAGGACTGCTCGGCAGGGGTTAAAGCTGGAAAACCCTCAAGACCTAGAGAAAGGACTTCTGAGCTAGAAATAGGAGAACTAATGAACTTATTCTCTGATACAAGAACATTAGGGCTGGGTAGAGCAACATATGTATTCTCCAGGGGGACCTCACAGGACTGATCGGCAGGGGTTAACGAAAACATATCATTGGTGTCAGGGAACCCGGGCATACACTCAGGGCAAGGATCCGTGGTAGACCAGGGATACAGCCAAGCGGCAGCGAAGCTGGCGAGGGGAGGATCCTGTTCCTTTATGCAAATGTCCAATGTCATGGAAAGGATATAGAGTGTTTTTTGGGCATCAGCCAACATGAGGAGAGGGTCCTCTTTTGCTATATAAATGTCTAAAGACAAGGCCAGGGAAGAGAGTTCCTTTTGGGCGTCGTCCAATTCTAAAGGGTACACATTTTCCCAAGTTAAAGGGTAACCAGGAAAGCAAATACAAGCGGCCAGCGATTGTTTTAAGTCCCGGAGGCGGTAAACCTTCATCATGAGATCATTACGGCATTTGTTTTGCAAAGGGGTTAAACCTACAAACACAATCAGATCTTCAATCAGGGGTATTATCTCACATAGAAATTGGTATTCACACTGGGACTGGTTTACAGGCTGGGACAGGCTTTCAGACAGAAACTTACCAACCCTCACCACAGGGCGGTCCGAGTTTGTGCGGCCGAGCATACTGTCAGGGTTCTGCTCGCCACAAACCAGGACCGGACCGCGAGGCTGAGGTGGGGTTGTAAAAGCACCGACCTGAGACCGCGCAGACTGATCCGGATTGCGCAGTTCGTTGTCGTACATCGCAGGATCAGGATAGGAGAAGACAGCGTCGTCATTGTACAAGCCAGGGTCAGGGCTGGAGATATCAGGATAAACATTGTTCAAGCAAGAGTTTGGCAACATGTAGTCAGGAGAGCCCCGCTTCAGCTTAGGAGCGCGGGGTTGGGCTCTGCGCGAGCGACGGCCATGGCCCATGGTGCTGGTCACAGGAGATGGTAAGTAGACCAGCGTAGCACACCGCTTGCTGCACGGGTGAACCAGTGCTACAGCGCAAGAGTCCTGAGCGGCTGGGGAATCCTCTGTAACAGCGCAGGAACCAGGACACGGCCTCTCTAGATTAGGGAAAGAGTAGGCCCCAGGAACCAGGAAGCTGAAGATCCACAGGGAAACCTCCGCTACAGTGCAGGAATCAGGAGACTGAAGGGCGCGGGGGATACCTTTGCCTCAGTGCAGGAAAGCAGGAAGCTGAAGACATAGGGGATACCTTTGCTTCAGCGCAGGAGAACAAGCGGGAGCTTGAAGGAAGCTGAAGGACGCAGGGCGGAACCTCCGTATCAGCATAGGAGAACAAGCGGCTTGAAGGGAGCTGAAGGACGCAGGGCGGAACCTGGTATCAGCATCGGAGAACAAGCGGCTTGAAGGAAGCTGAAGGACGCAGGGCGGAACCTGGTATCAGCATAGGAGAACAAGCGAGGGCTTGTGGCAAAACAGTCGACATCCAGTTAGGACTATGCTCAGCCGGGAGCATTATGGGAAGACAATACTTAAAGGCCAGCGGGCCAATCCCCGGAGGGGGGTGTGAAGGTACTGCTCCAATGAATGAATGCAAGTCTAGGTTGCAGTGATAGGCTGCACAGCTGCAGTAGATACCAGAGGGAGTGTGTATAGCTTTGGTGAGTGAATCCAGGCTGCAGCAAACATCAGGAGAGATGCTCCAGGACTGCACACGTCTGCAAGGTAAGGCAACCAGTAAACTGCGGAGCGGATTCCTTACAGGTTTCCTGAAAATACAGTGGAGGAGGATGTTCCACTCCCCAAGGTAACCCCTTGTCCCTTGGGATCCTGTTTTCTTGAAAAGGGATATCTTTATCACTACTCATCATCAAACATAGAATCACAAGAGACTGAATCTAATGGCTGAAATCTGTTAGTGAGAGAGAACCCTTCACATTTGTGGTATATTTAATTTGTCAGACACTGTTATCATGTACAGTTTAATTTGTCAGACACTGTTATCACTGTACACATGTACAGATGACAATCCCCAGGAGTCTTTTGAAAAGGGGTCATTCATTTTGTTTCTCTTCCTCACCCAATGATTTTGATCTGTATATAGATCTCCAAAAGTATTTTAGGAAATTTACGTTACGACGGTTCTTCACTCATACATATAATTCTGGTGTTGAAGAACCAGGGGGGCAGTAATGTTAACAAATTATCAGTTGATAGTTCAGTGGAAAGGGTGGTTATTAATGGTTGATTTTGTTGGGTGGTGATGGGACAGTGGATATGGATGTGCCCCCGGTACTCCATTCAGGGTTTAAACCCACTTCAGTTTTCTATCCTTATCACTAAGGGACCATTTGCCTTTGGCAAATTAGTTGAAGATGATTTTGCCAAGTTATGTACTCGCAAGCAATCCTTCCAATATAATCTCAACTCCTTGGAACAACTAGCAATTCAGAATCTTAAAGCAAATTCAGATTTACAGTAAGAACAGGAAACGGAGGGCGGTGCACAGCCGAAGAAAACTCCCCCAGGCAAGGTAAGTGCAGTAAAAACTTCTATTTATTGGCACGTAAGGGTTAAAAAACACTCTAACGCGTTTCACGCAGGAGACGCTTCATCTCTTTGATAAAGTGCCTCCTGCGTGAAACGTGTTAGAGTGTTTCTTAACAGTTATGTGCCAATAAATAGAAGTTTTTACTGCACTTACCTTGCCTGGGGGAGTTTTCTTCGGCTGTGCACCGCCCTCCGTTTCCTGTTCTTTCTGTGCTTCGGTTGCTGCTGTCTGGATTGGAGCACGCCATGGAGTTCAAGCCACTCTGCCTACAATTAATTTAAAACCAGAGACAGAACATGAAACACAGACAGAGCTCAGTGCAACAGCCATTAACACAGATACACGTACAGTGCCTCTATATATATATATATATATATATATATATATATATATATATATATATATATATATATATATATATATATTGAATAAAATGGTCTTTTAGTTTAACCCTTTGGCCAAAGTGTTGTAAGCCCTTGAGCCCCTCCAAGGCAGACCTGGTAATGTACAGGTTATTAAGAATTTATTTTAGTGTTAGGACCCTTGATATGTGGTCTGCCTTGGAGGGGCTCAAGGGCTTACAACACTTTGGCCAATGGGTTAAACTAAAAGACCATTTTATTCAAAAGATATCTATATCTATATACAGTGGTTGACAAATCACCAAAAAATCTACTCGCCACACAAAAAAATCTACTCGCCACCTAGTACCAAACGTGTGCTGCTTGGGCCAATATTTACTTGCCCGGGGGTTAAATCCACTCGCCCGGGACGAGCATATGTATAGGTTTGTCGAACACTGTCTATATATATATATCTATATATCTATATCTATATATATATATAGGCACTGTACCGTGTATCTGTGTTAATGGATGTAGCACTGAGCTCTGTCGGTGTTTCATGTTCTGTCTCTGGTTTTAAATATATATTGCCATGCTCAGTAGCACTCATCTTTGACACCTATACGCATATATATATATATTGTGGTTATTTTGTGGTTTCTATATGAGCTTATTGGGGTTCTGTATGTTTTGCAATTCTGTTCAGCTGGTCCTGGCTGATTTGGAGGGTGGCTCCTTCCCAGTTTTGAAGCTCACTCCCTCCCACTTTTAAATGGTTAAAAGATCACTCCATTGCACCCGCCACACGCATGGGAACCTGCATACAGCTTGATTGCGACAAATCTAATACAGGGTGCTTTTCCTGGTAATGTACAGGTTAATAAGAGCTTCAATCAGACTTAGAACTAAGCAACTAATTTTGACAGATTTATTATAAATCATTCTTCCTGGTAATGTACAGGTTATTAAGAATTTATTTTAGTGTTAGGACCCTTGATATGTGGTCTGCCTAGGAGGGGCTCAAGGGCTTACAACACTTTGGCCAAAGGGTTAAACTAAAAGACAATTTTATTCAAAAGATATCTATCTATATATTTCTCAAACCGTCGTATGTGTGTTTGCAAGGCTGTCCTGTCCCTAGGGGCAATCACATTGGACCTTTGGCCCGTCACTCCGCCTCAGGCCAAGGAGATTGCTCCCTTGGCCCGCCCGCCCCCGCACACCTCTCATTGGCACTGACACCACTGCCTCAGGCCAATGACATAGCTCCCTTGGTCCCACACCCGCCCCCGCACACCTCTCATTGGCCTGCGGCCAACACACCGACACCACTATATATATATATATATATATATCAAGGGTTCTGGATAGACCCTAGTGGGGTAGTTCGAGTCACAGTAGGACATCACTATTAACACATACCTTACTATTTAAGATATTTAAATCCTATACCAACCACGGTCAGAGTTAGCGCCCGGGGAATACACCACAACTGTTCCTACCATCCATAACCCCCGTTGGCAGCTCTTCTCAGTCTCTGGTCTATCGTATACTATCTGAGTAATCCATTATGGATACAGAGGTAGGAAGTATAGAATCAGAAATTGGTACCGTAGAGATAGCAATAGACGATCCAGATATAGAGAATGATACCGCTGAGACTTCCCAAAGCGTCTTTGAGAAAAGATTGCTGAGAGGGAAGGATATGGCGAACAGAATGAAGATTACGGAAAAAAAGAAAGACTCAGAAATTGTAAACGAGGAATTTGATAACCTAGATAAACTTATGAAAAAGGAAATTAGAAAAGTTTTAGATATGGCATACCTGGAAGAATACATTAGAGTCAGCAGAGTGCCACGAGGGCTACGAGTTAGCAAAAAACCCTCCTTTGACTTACATGAAATAGAGTTCACAGTGAGGTGGGAAACTATACTTGCCACATGTGGCAAAGACCTTATGAAACTTTTAATAGAAAACCATCAATCTACCCTGAAAACACTAGATGGGGAGATAAATGAAATAAGAGCCAAGTTAGAGCCACTGAAACATTGCCCCACATTTAAGGATAGAAACAAAAAACTCTCAGGGGAAATAGACACACTAGAGAGAAGCCTCGAAATTTCAAAAAATCTGAAGTTCAAAAGGGATGAGGAAGATTACAAAGAAGGCCTCAATAAGAAATGGGACAAAAGCAAACTTAATGAGAAACATAGGGATGGGAGTATTCATACACCAAAAAGATTGAGAATAAACTCCACCGACTGTAAGCTAACAGATCGTGTGGATAAGGAAATAAAAGACCCCCATATTAAGAGCAACCAAAAAAGTCCAGAGAAACATATAGATAAGAAACAAGGAAAAGAAAAAAGACCATACCAGGAGAAAGTGACGAATCATACACATAGATATCATTATCAAGAGGGACCCCGACACCATTGGGAAGGGGAGAGAAGACACGACTACAGAGACAGTAGAGATTACCACCACAGAGACTATCAGAGTAATGAAGGACGGTATGGCTGGGGCAATAGATCACAGTACGAAAGAGAAACAAGAAGGGATAGACAAGAATGGAGAGGGGAGAGAGGAGGATATAGGGATAGGAGGGAACATTCGAGACAGAGAGAAAGAGAAGTAGAAAGAACGAGGCGCCCGAGTAGATCACCCAACAGGAGTCCAGTATGGGAACGCACGAAAAAGGGGGCTACGGTAGCTTTTTTAGAACAGGGCACACCGCACCAACACACGTCGAAACAAAAACCACTAGTTCCGGTGGACCCAGGGACGGAAGAAAAGAAACAGGGGAGAAAAAGAGAACGAGAGGAAAGAGAGGCAGAAGGAGGCCCATAAAAGAAACAAACGAAGTGAAAGGGGTTTTCAATATAAGCCAAACAAAATTAACGGATACACAACTAAACCTCATAGCCAGGGGCCTAAATTTTGCACCAGCAACCAGACCAAGTGGGTTTACAATGTTTATGGATGCAAATAAATTCCTTAGACAACTGACTATGAGGAGGTTCTTTCTAAATAAGGACGCACAAACTAGAGACACAATTAACACTAACACGGTGGGAACTCTAGGAAAAGAGAGAGACAATTTCCTACACTCAGGTCTAAAATCGAAATCTAAGTTTAATCCCACTGGCAGCAAAGGACATCAACTAGAGGTATACCACCAACTGATCCTAGAAGATTTGGAGAAACTAACAACTGACAAAAAAAGATTTAGGGATAACTTAAATAAAAAAGAAAAACAAGCACTAGAAGAGCTAACAGAGGATAGGTCCCTCACAATCAAGCCGGCAGATAAAGGTGGCGGCGTGGTGGTGATGGACACTGATTACTATCTTTTAGAGGCAAACAGAATCCTAGGAGACACGACAACATACCAGAATCTAAACAACAACCCCACTTCAGCACATAAGAAAGAATTAGATTTAATACTAGAGAGAGGCAAGAATCTAGGAATCCTCAATGATAAGGAATGGGAATATATCCACCAAGATAACCCAATACTACCTATATTTTATTTTTTACCTAAAGTACACAAATGCATGGAGAAACCGCCAGGTAGGCCCATTATATCGGGCATTGGATCCCTAACGCAGAACTTATCAGAGTACTTAGATCACTTCTTACAAAAATACGCTACAGAGGGAAGGTCATATCTTAAAGACACGACCCAGGTTATAAATTTATTAGAGAAGATACAATGGCAGGACGATTATATCTTAGCCACCTGTGATGTCAAATCTCTGTACACCAGCATTAGGCATAGAGATGGACTTGAAGCCGTCAAAAGGATTATGACAAAGGACAGTTCGATCCCAGAGGAACAGCGCGATTTTATAGTAGAAAGCATCAATTTTATTCTAACCCACAACGCCTTCTGGTTTAATGGTCTTTTTTTACCTACAACTGTGCGGAACTGCTATGGGGACCAAGTTTGCACCCAGTTACGCCAATATGTTTTTGGCGGACTGGGAGGAAATGAAAATTTGGTCTACACATCCTTTCAGTGCAAACCTGGTCGCCTGGCACAGATATATAGACGACGTACTGTTTATATGGAAGGGAGAAGAGACTGACCTGGCCCATTTCATTGAGTACATTAATGACAACGATGTAAATATGGAGTTTACATCCGAGCACAGTAAAACTAACATTAACTTTTTAGATTTAACTATTTTTATTGACCATTCTATTATTAAGACCAAAACCTTTTTTAAACCCACCGACGCCAACAATTTTTTATTAACTACGAGCTGCCATCACCCAAAATGGCTACAAAATATACCCTATGGCCAATTAAGGCGTATCAAAAGAAACTGCACCGATGATCACACATTTAAAGATCAAGCACAAATACTCCAAGGGAGATTTCTAGAAAGGGGCTATCAAACAGACCTCATTCAATCAGCAGTAGAAAAAACAAACACATTGTTACGCAGTGATTTATTGAAGACCAAAGCAAAAGTTGAAAACCTTGATTTTAACACTCCATCCATCACAACTTATAATTCAGACGCAACTAAAATCCAACGAATTATCAAAAAACATTGGCATGTGGTACAAACAGACCCGGTTCTGAGAGACCATATCCCAAACGTCCCAAGGGTAATTTTCAGAAAAGCCCCATGCATCAAATCAAAATTGGCCCCAAGTGTTTTTAAAAAAACAGATACAACAAAGACCCCAAGTTGGCTGCCTTCGCCAAACGGCTTTTTTGGGTGTTTTGGCTGCAAGGCATGCAGACAGGTCACTAAAGGGGAGAAAACAGAATTCACATCTAATATCACAAAAGAGGTTTTTAAGATTAAACAACATTTGACATGCCGCACAGAGTACATTGTGTACCTTTTGTCATGCCCATGTGGTTTACAGTACGTAGGCCGCACCACAAGACCTCTGAGGGTCCGCGTGCTGGAACACATGGGCAATATCCGTAAACAGCTTATGACACACAGTGTCTCCAAACATTTTAGTCTAGTACATGGAGGCAACCCCGGGGTCCTAACCTATAAAGGGATTGAGAAAGTGGACGCACATTGGAGAGGGGGTGACAGGCTGCGTAAATTGTGCCAACGGGAAACATTTTGGATCTACAAATTAAAAACGCTAACCCCCAGAGGCTTGAACATTGACATAGACCTGGGAGCTTTTATGTAACCGTAGCACTAAGTCTTTTTCACCTCCGCATGTCCAGTCCACACCTCATTAGGCATTCTAAGTTTTCTAAGTTTTTTATGTTAAGTTTTTTATGTTAAGTTTTTTATGTTAAGTTTTTTATGTTAACTTTGCACACAAACAAAGTACAGTTTGATTTACCCTCAACGTGGAATAATCTGATTTGGGAATGTATATTGGGTGGGGTGACACCACAGTACCATTCTTAAATGAAGTGTTCTTAAATGAAGTGTTTTTTATGTTCTGAAGGATAACACACTGCATTTGATATATATGTCATACATTCTATATGTATATCTTTTATTATTAATACTAAACTGTTCGGGATTTAAAACGAACTATGATACTAACTCTAGCAATAGATACATGCTATTGAAGTTTTCCCTCTATGTACTCCATTTTTACTCGCTTATTTTTTAAATGAATTTTTTAAATGAATTGTAACTAGAACAATTAAGTGCCATCTAGCTCATCCAAAGTATTTCATTGTGAATAACTAACTAAGTGTTTAACTGCACATAACACCATGTAAACAGTCCATATAGGATCTGATTGCAGTATTGTCAATTAAAAGTAAAATTGTCCACTGAGTACACCTTTTTAATCCCTTTTAATCTTCATGACGGGTGTATTTAACCACCCGTCCACATATTGCAGGAAAAGTAATTGATGTGTACACCATTCGTCACCATTCTGCACTCACGAACGGACTATGGTATGTACAACATCAAGGACTATCTGTGCATCATTAACGCGCAGGCGCAAGACTTTGCCCCCACTTCACGCAACCGGCAACGAGGGCACAACAGAAAGACGTCACACCGAGCGCCACACGCTGGATGCGCACGCATCCCTAAAGATGGCAGCACCGCGCTACGCAGCAGGAAGAAGATTTAATTGACATCCACATTAGACAGGCGGGGTCTATTTAAGGAGACTAAAAACCCAACCTCTCTACTTTACACGAGCCTGAGGAAGCCCTGTTCAGGGCGAAACGCGTAGCTCTTCTTCTTTGAACCACAGCCTGCAGCAATCTGAGAGGAACCGGAGGTGCTGTGGAATCTCTCGATCCGGACGCGGAGTACAGAGACTTTCATCCACTAACCACCATTTGTTTCCCCTGGCTGCCACTTTTTTTCTATCCCCCCAGAAGCAGTAGATGCTCCTCGGTTTTAATTTTTTATCTGATTATATATGTACTTGTTCATTAGTGTATGCTAGTTTGTTTCAATAAAATTTAATCACCCCTGTGTTTAGTGTCCTATTAGTCCTTTGCTATCTGGACCTAGCCCCTAGGGGTTTTTCTATCACTTTTTGGAGTTTCCAAGATACCATTATCAGTATGTACTCACACTGGCCCGTGTGAGTATTTTGATGTATTGATACACCTTCCCCATACTATCCCTCTGTCTTTGTCCCACAAGGGACCTTTGACCTGAAGACCTGTGATCTGCACAGGTGCTTGCAAGATACCGTTATAAGTTACCACTCACATTAGGCCGTGTGAGTGAATAATAATTATCATATACCTATACACCCGATGACACTGTCTCATTGCCCCCTTCAAATTGATATCGACTTTGTATGTATATGTGTCTAACTACCTTCTCACCTATGTTTACACCCATATGAGAGGAGAACCAATGTGAAGATTCGTCCGACAAACATCAAGATCACAGCAAGAAGAAGAGACAGAAAGAGAAGACCATAAAGAAAGAAGAAGGATCATCCAGAAGAAAGATAAGACTGCAAAAGAAACCTTGATGGGATACAACTTACACAAGGCCGTGTAAGTTTTCCTTTTATTGATACATTTTGCATCCATAGACTTGTTTCACCCACCTAAGTCTTAACCCTTCTCTAAGGAGTATAAACCTCCCTCTGAGGACACTCCAAGGGTGTCAGAACGCCACCGAACATCATAGGGAGATAATACAATCACACTCCACCATTCCTTACGCTGTGCTCCCCCATCCCTTCTCACATTCCATATATCAAGGGTTCTGGATAGACCCTAGTGGGGTAGTTCGAGTCACAGTAGGACATCACTATTAACACATACCTTACTATTTAAGATATTTAAGATATTTAAATCCTATACCAACCACGGTCAGAGTTAGCGCCCGGGGAATACACCACAACCACACCGACACCACTGCCACACTCTCCCAGCCCTCACTGAGCTTTGGGAACGCTTCACAGCACCTAACCCTCACTGGTCTGGGAACGCTTCACAGCTCTCACCTCTCAACCCACAAAACCCTCCCCGCCTGATACCACCAAAAGAACTGCGGAATCAGGTAGAGACTCTTACCTATATATATATTTTTGCCACCACTGCAACACTCACCACCCTCACACAACAGCGCACGATCACCTCCACACACCGCACGCTCATGGAGCGCACACCGATGGACACCGCCTCTTAACAACCACCCCCCCCCCCCCACCATTGCAGACCACGATCGCACGCCAGACCTCGCCCGGTACCGCAGACACTCTACCACCCGCACACACTCTTGCTTACCCTGCCAACACCCCTCCCCTTCACCTCAACACAACCACGCCGGAACGCATGCTCACCGCCAAAACACCACACACCCCCAGCAAACGTACACACACTCTGATACTCACAAGCACCGCCACAGAACCTGATCGCCACCGGACAACGCACGCATCTCCTCCACTATCACGCAACACACTCCCCCCCTCCGGAGGCCGCAACACACCCTCCCCTAGCCCGCAACCCCCCCCCCCACACACACACAGCCTCCCCTAGCCCGCATCATAACCACTCCCGTGGAGCGCAACCCCTCCCGTACGCCGCAAGCCCTCCTGTATCCCGGCCAACCCCCCCCCCCCCAAAAAACACTCACATAGCCCACATCCCCCCCCCAAAACCCTCCCGTGCCCACAACCGCCCAAGCCGCACCTAGCCCGCTTAAACTCCAACACCTCCCGGAGGACGCCACAACCCCTACCTACGGAGGCCCCGCTTCACAAACCGAGCGCAACCCCTACCTACGCAGGCCCCGCTTCACAAACGGAGCGCAACCCCTACCTACGGAGGGTCCGATTCACAAACAGAGCACAACCCCTACCTACAGAGGCCCCGCAGCACAAATGGAGCGCAACCACGCACGTGGACCGCAACCCCTACCTCCGGAGGCCCCGCATTACAACCACGCACGTGCAGCGCAACCACCACACTACGCCGCAAGCCCTCCTGGATCCCGGCCGCCCCCACAAAAACACTCCCATGGACCCCCCCGCCCACCCCCCCAAAACACTCCCATGGACCCCCCCGCCCGCACCCCCAAAAACACTCCCGTGGACCACACCCCCCGCCCACCCCAAAAAACTCCCGTGGACCCCAAAAAACACTCCTGTGGACCCCAAAGCCCGCCCACCGAAAACACTCCCGTGGACCCCCCCGCCCGCCCCCCCCAAAACACTCCCGCCCCCCCAAAACACTCCCGCCTTTACAACAACAACATTTTAGGAACTAACAACCCTAACAAGGAACATACACTTAGCACAATTGCCCTCAGATACATGTGCTTTCTACTGTTGTTGGTTTACAAACACACTTTGGACAAATATTACATAACATTCACATCAAATTAGAAGTTTGCAATACACATTAGAATACAACATTTACACATACTTATTCACGGTTCACATCCCGGGCAACGCCGGGTCTCTCAGCTAGTATATATATATATATATATATATCTATATATATCTATATATATATATATATATATATATATATCTATATATATATATATATATATATATATAATAAAAAAATAAATAGATGATACCGTTCTGTGGCTAACGAAATGCTTTTATTTGTGCGAGCTTTCGAGATACACTGATCTCTTCTTCTGAAGAAGTGTATCTCGAACGCTCGCACAAATAAAAGCATTTCGTTAGCCACAGAACGGTATCATCTATTTATTTTTTGATTATTGAAGCTCGGCTAACACAGTACTGATACCTCTACATGTATATATGTATATATGTGTATATATATATATATATATATATATATATATATATATATATATATAAATATATATATATATATATATATATATATATATATATATATATATATATATATATATATATATATATATACACACACATGTAGAGGTATCAGTACCGTGTTAGCCGAGCTTCAATAATCAAAAAATAAGTAAATAAATAAAAAATACCACAGAACGGTATCATCTATTTATTTTTTGATTATATATATATATATATATATATATATATATATATATATAGGCACTGTACCGTGTATCTGTGTTAATGGATGTAGCACTGAGCTCTGTCTGTGTTTCATGTTCTGTCTCTGGTTTTAAATATATATTGCCATGCTCAGTAGCACTCCTCTTTGACACCTATACATATATATATATATACAGTGTTCGACAAACCTATACATTTGCTCGCCCCGGGCGAGTGGATTTAACCCCCGGGCGAGTAAATATTGGCCCAAGCAGCACACGTTTGGTACTAGGTGGCGAGTAGATTTTTTTGTGTGGCGAGTAGATTTTTTGGTGATTTGTCAACTATATATATATATATATATAGTGGTTATTTTGGGGGTTCAATATGAGCTTATTGGGGTTCTGTATGTCACTCTGCCTACAAGGAAGACAGTGAGTAGTGTTACTAAGTTCATGTCTACTTACTTACTCAGATTGCATACTTCAATCAAGTTATTGTGACTTTTTCAACTCACTGCATATATATTCCTACAATTGTTGGGCAAGAGGAACTGCTGCTTTATATACCCAGTTACTGCTATACATTTCTTATGGACATTTACTTGTGTTGAAGGTTTAGATGCACTGTTTGGGTTTTCTGCATAGTTTACCCTGGTAATAATCTCAGATTTAGAGTAGTTATCCATATGGCGGACAAAGGGGGAGGGTTTGTTGTCTAAAATGCCTCTGACCATCACAGGGAAGCTAAACACTTACTAGTGTATTCATCTTCATATTGTGTATTAGATAAGGATCCAACTATGGTCTATCTTAGTCCCCTTGACCATTTGCTGTTCATAGCATTTAAAGATGGTATCATAAACAAAAAAAGAATATGAATTCCTTTATATCAAAGAACCAGCTATCTCCATTATGAATTACATTTCCAAGATGCATAAGGGGTTAGATTCCCCACTGGGTAGGCCGATAGTGTCTGGGATTAATTCTCCTAACAGTAACCTATTGGCCTATATTGGTTTTTATCTTCAACCTTTGGTGTTAGAGTTGGCATTCTATTTGAAAGATACCACTCACACGTTACAGTTATTGTCTGACATTGAGTGTAGATCCACGTTCAGATTGACAATGTTGCCTCTATGTACACCTGTATCCCGCACTTGGGTGAGATCCAGGCAGTGGAACAATTTCTTAACAGGGATGGATCATTACCATAAATGCAGAGGCAATTTAGTTTAGATTAGCATCCTTTTTATTTTACAACAATTATTTTTTGTGTGAATCCCAGTTCCACCTGCACACCTGCAGTACGGCTATGGGTATTGCTCCCTCATTTGCCAATTTATACATTTGATTTTGGGAGCATTCAGCCATTTGGCATGCTGATGTGTCTTCTCCACGGCTAATCTTATGGAGAAGAAACATCGACGATGAGACATCTAACAGACAAATTTATTGGGGGGAGGGCCATGTGACTGCTTAGATGTATACATGTAACACCAGTCTAAGGGACGCATTGGCTGGGTAGCATTGGCATCTTAAGAGTGATGCATTTAAAGTGATCATTTTAAGTGAGAATATATAGTTAGACTATAGTTTGACTAGAGGTGACTAGGGACTGGACCTACTGCAAACTCTTCTAAACATGCAACAAACGGTGAGCTACTTTGACCACACTATGATCTCATGCTTGTTAGCCTGCACAATTTAACCCCCTCCCATTACACCTTATTTTACTGTAGCCTCTCCCAACACTGACTGCACACAACTACCTCCCATACCCACTCAGCCCACTGCAAACCCTGAATAGACCATAGAATTGCAATGCAGCAAAACATTTGACAAGGAAAAGGCACAACCCTGCTGTTTAGTCTGCACACACTTGGCTCACAACAGCTCCATGCAAGATTACCTATCTCTGGCATAATGAACCTGGTATATACCTCAACGTTGTTCTTTCTCGTGGCCTCATGGAAATGTTACTCCCTCTATCCACTACAAACTCCTCCCTCCTGGCCCACGCCCAACATCACCATACACCCTGGATTACTCAAAAGCCTTGAACTATCTTCTGAATGTTGGTGGAGAACTCTAAAAGCCAGCACACCAACCAGTGCTCACTCTAATGGAAAACACCACAAATGTACAACTTCCAAACAATTACTCAAATTTCTACTCATACTATTACTTTCTTTAGCAGATGATATTGAACCTAACCCAGGCCCTCCTATTTTAACTCTGTCCCATATCCCTGAGAATACCCCCTTCAAATTCCAAAAAGGGCTATCTGTCGCCCATATAAATATCCGGAGCTTGCTGCCCAAACTGGATGAACTAAGAGCATGGTGCCTTATGCATAAACCAAAAGCCATCATTCCCACAGAAACATGGTTAACCCCTAAAACACCTGATGCAAATATCGCCATTCCGGGATACTCAATTTCTAGGAAAGATAGGTCAAAGAGAGGAGGAGGGGTGTTATTTTATATTGCAGACATCTTATAATTTGCACTGTTAAATTGCCCCCCAAGCCCACCCTCTTTTGAAATCCCCCATCTTGCTTGCTGGCATCTACCGCCCCTCTAAAGCCCCTATACAATCCCTGACTGATATCACCCAGTTTCTTGGCTCCATTTCCTCTCTGAATGACAAGAGTGAGCTGCTAGTTCTTGGGGACTTCAACTTCAACTGGCTTGACCCTAAAAACCACAAAATCTAGATACAAATCAAGTCGCTTAACCTATCGCAACTCATTTCCCAACCCACACGGACAAAACTGAAATCGTGCAACCATTCCTTGCTAGACTGGATTCTCTCCTCAACTCCCAGCAGAATCCAATCCTCTGGCATCCTTCCTGACATTTTCAGTGACCATGCAATAGTGTACTGTGTAAGGAAAATTAAACCGCCAAATCAAGCCCTAAAGTTCTTCTCACTAGAACATTTAGAAACTTTAACCCACAACAGTTTCTGGATGACCTTACCAGCTGCCCTTGGCAGAGAATCTATTTAATTCCCGACCCTAATTCTGCGCTCAACTATTTCCAATCCGACTTTTTAAAACTCTGTGATACCCATGCTCCACAACGCAGAATAAGGGTACATGGGGCTCACCTTCCATGGGTTACAACTGACCTCATAGCCCTCTACCAGTTCAGGGATGCCTTGTGGAAAAACTACAAAGTAACTGGCACTACCAAGGATCTCAATCACTACAGATGCCTGCGGAACATGTGCACAAGGCAAAGAAGGCATGCAAAAGCACAATATTACTCTGACAGTCTCCTCCAAAATACATCAAACCCAGCTAACTTCTGTAAGGTTATTAACAATATATTCCAGCCTTCTAACCATCAACAACCAAGTAATATCACTAAGGGGGATATTACTCTGACAAACCCCACTGACATTGCAAATGCATTCAATGATTATTTTGTGGGGTGTGCTACTAACTTATTAGCGAAACGCAACCCAAACCACAAACATGAATCTCATCCTGGGAGTACCCATATAGCCCCACTCCCTCCCAACACTGCACACAATTTTCAATTTGGCCCAGTTTCCGAAGAGGAGATTATACAAGCGCTCATCAAATTAAAACTAAGCAGCCAATGTGGACCTGACTTACTACAATCTAAGTTCCTAAGACTTGTTGCCCCAGCCATTGCCAAACCAATTGCTTCCATAGTCAACTCTATCCTGTCTGCAGGCCATATCCCCAAGACCTGGAAAACTGCCAGAGTTATCCCAATCTTCAAAAGTGGGGCCAAAAACACAGTCTCAAACTACAGACCAATCTCTCTTCTCCCAATACTATCTAAAGTAATGTGTCCACTCCCAATTAAGCGATTACTATACCAAGACAAATTTCCCTAGCCAATCCCAATCTGGCTTCCGCCCCAAACACTCCACCATAACTACCCTGCTAAAAGTTTGCAATGAAATCCAGTGTGGAATGGAACGGGGACAACTCACTGGTGCAATATTCCTAGATTTTTCAAAGGCTTTTGATACTGTTGATCATGCTATCCTGCTTAACAAACTCCAGAGCTCTGGAATAGGGAAGCATGCTTTAAACTGGTTTCAATCCTACCTATCAGGTAGATCCCAACATGTGTCCATCTCAGGCTCTAACTCCAACCCCTGGATATCACCTGTGGTGTCCCGCAAAGCTCTGTTCTCGGGCCCCTACTCTTATCAGTGTTCATCATTGATCTTCCCACAGCTTGTAAGGAAGCTTCAATACACTTGTATGCAGATGACACAATCCTATATGCACACAGACATAGCCTCTTTGACCTTCAACACATACTTCAGTCTGTCTTTTTGAGACCCGAAAACTGGATTTCCCAAAACAAACTGTTTTTAAACACTGACAAGACTGTAACAATGGTATTTGGGACCAAGACTACATTTTTAAAGCTTCCGGTGACTGAGCTCCAGATCAGAACCAGCGCTAACACCACCCTAACTCCTATTACCAGTTTTAAATACCTGGGCATATGGTTTGACTCCCACTTAACATTCGGGATGCACATTGATACCCTGACATCAAAAACCTATGCCAAACTACACTGGCGACACATTTTATTCGAGCTCGGCTAGTCTCACGAATTCGGGTATACCCGGGTGTATTGAGGTTTGTGACTGTTTTCTGCCCGAGTGCATTGAGGTATTTTCCAGGCAGGGATTGAAGCATTTTATTCCCGCTGGCTGCAATACTGCACAGTATATATATATATACTGCATTACAATTCATGAATTTATGCCATCTGGTAGACACGCGAAGCATTGCAGCCTATTAAATCCTAATCATTATCATTTAACAGATCAGCCGCCCATCAGCCAGGCATGAACCCAGGCTGGGAAGGCAAACGCAACGGGGCTTGTCAGAGGTGAGGAGCGGCGCATTCCAGGTATCTGCCAGGTACATACTGGGTATTTGCTCGAATAAAGTGTGTCGTGCAGTAGGTGTACTTTACAGGAACAAATCCTCCCTAAGTCTGTTGGTCAGAAAGCGTATCACACAGCAGATGCTAATGCCAATTATCAACTATGGAGACATAGTATATGGCTCGACACCCCTAACCCACCTTAGCAAACTTGACACCCTCTACAACAGACGACAGAGAAGCCCAATGCTACATCCAACATGACAAAAATACACAGTAAAATACTTATATATTCTCTTGAAAAAGGGTCATTTAGTTTAACCCTTTGGCCAATTCTCATTTACCTCTATTAGGAGGGAGAAAAACCACATTGGATCTATATCCAGTAGAATGAAAGGACCTACTAACTTGGGAAGTGGGGAGGCCCCCCATATGCCATGCTCAATAGCACTCCTTTTTGACACCTATATACATATATATATATATATATATATATATATATTGTGGGGCTCAGGGGTTCCCAAAAAGAGCTTGCTGGGGTTTTGTGTTTTGTCACCCTCTACAACTCAATATGCTTTTTGTTCTCCAATGCAACTGCAACACACATCACTGCGAAATGCTCAAAGAACTAGATTAGTCATCACTAGAGTCTAGGCGCAAAGTTCACCTTTCCTGTCTTGCCTTCAAATACTTTCTGGGCAAGCTTCCCATCTATCTGAACAAGCTCCTCACCCCTACCACGTGCAGCACTTATCATCTGAGATCAGACTCCAAAAGACTGTTCATGGTCCCAAGGCTCAACAAAGTATCCGGCTGCTCCTCCTTCTCTTACCATGCACAACAAAACTGGAACAACCTACCGGAGACTCTCACATCCACCTCCAGGTTAAGTTCTTTCAAAACTAAGGCTGTCTCACATTTTAATCTGGTCTGTAACTGTTTCATACGCCCATAATATATATTTTCTTTAACTGTGCATGCAATGTCTTGTATATAATGTATACCCTTTTCACTTATGTAACTGTATTTGTAACCATGTATTATTTGTCTAAACTGTATGCCCAGGAAATACTTGAAAACGAGAAGTAATTCTCAATGTATTACTTCCTGGTAAAATATTTTATAATATAAAATCCTTGTCAGCTTTTGTGGTTAATTTAAATATTAACCAATTCAATTTACAATTTACATTTGACACCTCTGAGAAAAAAGTTAACTTTTTGGATTTGGAAATCTTTATCAAAAAGGGGAAGATACTCACGAGCACTTTCATTAAAGAAGTTATGGTAAACTCTTATCTGAACCCGACAAGTACTCATGATATGAGATAGGACCAGAACAACCCTTGCAGTAAGTTTTTACATCAGAGAAGGAACTGTACTGAGGAATCCAAATTCTTGGACGAGTCAAATTTATTGATAGGTTCCAACAGAATAACTATGATTCAGATATTGTAGAAGGAGCATTCCAATGTGCATGTCGTAAAGATAGGGAATTCCTTTTGGGACCAAAAATGAAGAGTAAATTGTTACCAAATACATTAGCTCATCGGGAGTGAATGATCAGGTGGCATTGTACCCATAGCTCATAATTCCAGGTCTGGTAACCATTAAACTCCAATGTTTATACCCCAGTTTAATGGGCACATCATAATATGATTAATATACTTTCCCGACATTGGGATATTCTTAAATCGGATCCTATTTTAGGTCAAGTGTTGCCCTAAAAGCCAGAAGTTATATTTAGTAGAGCCAGGAATCTTAAAAGTGTGCTCGCTAAATATGGTTCAGCCCTCAGTGAATGCTGTGGATGCATCCACATCTATTGGTTCTTTGATGCCTAAGGGGTGCTACTAATGTTCAAAGTGCCAAGTCAGTGCTTCTATGAGACCGTCCAAGCAATTTAAATCTAAAACCACTGGTGATATTTTTAATGTTGATACCTTTATCAATTGCAACACTAAATGTACCTTCTCCAGTGTGATTGTGGCCTACAGTATGTGCAAAAAACTATAAGGAACCTCAAAATAAGGATATTTGAACATTTGAGGAATATCAAAAATATCCTAAAGAACTTTGTGGACCAAGGCAAACCTTTGATGTATTTGCTAGACCACTTTTTGAAGGTTCATAATTGTGACCAGCGAGCCTTGCATTTTATGGCTATTCAGTCTGTAAACTACGATGTTTGGTTGAATAGTAAGGATTACAGAATATTACGCAGGGTGCAATTCTGGATCTTTAGATTACAGACCAAACATCTTTAGGGATTTAATGATGTTATCGGTGGGTCTCCATTTTTAAAGTAGTGTATATCACTTTTTTTGGATTTGTTGTTTTTTGTGCTTTCTCTATTTTTGTTTCTTCTCATATCATATATATATATACAGCTAAACCCCGTTATAACGCGGGTCTCGGGGTCCACCCCGAGAACACCGCGTTACTAACGGGGTCGCGGAAAAAAAAAATGGCCGCCGCGCTTTAGCGCATATTCATCCCGCGGGACAGGAGATGGGAGCGGGCATGTCCCTCCGCTCCCCGCTTCCCCCTGTCACCGCGGGACAGCCCGCGGGGCAGGAGATGGGAGCGGGGATGTCCCTCCTGTCCCCGCTTCCCCCTGTCACCGCGGGACAGGCCGCGGGGCAGGAGATGGGTGCGGGGATGTCCCTCCTGTCCCCGCTTCCCCCTGTCACCGCGGGACAGGCCGCGGGGCAGGAGATGGGAGCGGGGATGTCCCTCCTGTCCCCGCTTCCCCCTGTCACCGCGGGACAGGCCGCGGGGCAGGAGATGGGAGCGGGGATGTCCCTCCTGTCCCCGCTTCCCCCTGTCACCGAGGGACAGGCCGCGGGGCAGGAGATGGGAGCGGGGATGTCCCTCAGGTCGCCGCTTACCTCAGATCCCGCTGCCTGCATGGATGTGGTAGCGGGGGGTTTCTTCTCCCCACCGCTGTCCCCGGTGCTCCCGCTGCCTGCGCGGGAGGAGGGGGGGGGGGCGGGTGGTGGTGCTGGTCGCGGCCTTTCCTCTGCTCCGACCCCACCCCCCGTCTGTGTAGAGTGAGAGAGTGTGTGTGTGTATGTATTTATGGGAGAGAAAGTGTGTGTGTGTATATGGGTGTGTGTATGTGGGTGTGAGTGTGTGTAAGTGTCTGTGAGTGTGTGTAAGTGTCTGAGTGTGTGTGTAAGTGTGTGTAAGTGTGTGTAAGTGTGTGTGAGTGTCTGTGAGTGTCTGTAAGTGTGTGTGAGTGTGTGTGAGTGTCTGTAAGTGTGTGTGTGAGTGTGTGTGAGTGTCTGTAAGTGTGTGTGAGTGTGTGTGAGTGTCTGTAAGTGTCTGTAAGTGTCTGTGAGTGTGTGTGAGTGTCTGTGAGTGTCTAAGTGTGTGTAAGTGTGTGTGAGTGTGTGTGAGTGTGTGTGAGTGTCTGTAAGTGTGTGTGAGTGTCTGTAAGTGTGTGTGTGAGTGTGTGTGTGTGTCTGTAAGTGTGTGTGAGTGTGTGTGAGTGTGTGTGAGTAAGTGTGCGTGGGTGTGTGTGAGTGTGTGTGAGTGTCTGTAAGTGTCTGTAAGTGTGTGTGAGTGTGCGTAAGTGTGCGTGGGTGTGCGTGAGTGTCTGTGAGTGTCTGTGAGTGTCTAAGTGTGTGTAAGTGTGTGTGAGTGTGTGTAAGTGTCTGAGTGTGTGTGTAAGTAAGTGTAAGAGCCGGAGCGGGAGGTGGGAGGTTTGACAGGGAGGGGGGGCGTGGCTTGAGCGGAGGGACCCGCTACTCTCCCCCCCCCTCCCTCCACGGACTGCAGGAGGGAGATGCTACTCTCCCCCCCCCCCCCTCCCTACACGGGCTGCAGGAGGGAGCTGCTACTCTCCCCCCCTCCCCGGACTGCAGGAGGGAGCTGCTACTATCCCCCCCCTCCCCGGACTGCAGGAGGGAGCTGCTACTCTCCCCCCACTCCCTCCACTGGCTGCAGGAGGGACCCGCTACTGTCCCCCCCCCTCCCTCCACGGACTCGGGCTGGAGCACTCATACATACACACATACACACACACACACACACACACACACAGGCACTCACGCACTCATACACACACACGTGCGCACACACATGCAGGCACTCACACACTCACACACACACACACAGACAGGCACTCGCACTCACACACACAGACCGCTAACCCCCCCCCGCCGCAGTACAGGGCCCGCCGTAGCCGCAGCGCAGGGCCCCGCCACCCCCCCAACCCCCACAGCACAATGACTTCCCACCCCCTTAACTTTGTGAAACAAAAGTCACAAGACGTTGTACAGGCAAAATACTGTACATCTGTTAAAGTGCAGTTGTCTGTTTATTTCTATATAATAATTGTGTGCAGTGTGTCAGTGTGTGCAGTGTGAGCAATGAGCAGTGTGTGTGCAGTGTGCAGTGTGTGTGCAGTGTGTCCAATGAGCAGTGTGTGTGCAGTGTGCAGTGTGTGTGCAGTGTGTCCAATGAGCAGTGTGTGTGCAGTGTGTCAGTGTGTGCAGTGTGAGCAATGAGCAGTGTGTGTGCAGTGTGCAGTGTGTGTGCAGTGTGTCAGTGTGAGCAATGAGCAGTGTGTGTGCAGTGTGTGTGCAGTGTGCAGTGTGTGTGCAGTGTGTCAGTGTGTGCAGTGTGAGCAATGAGCAGTGTGTGTGCAGTGTGCAGTGTGTGTGCAGTGTGTCAGTGTGAGCAATGAGCAGTGTGTGTGCAGTGTGCAGTGTGTGTGCAGTGTGGCAGTGTGAGCAATGAGCAGTGTGTGTGCAGTGAGTGTGTGCAGTGTGTGCAGTGTGCAAAAAAAAAATGTAAAAAAAAAATGTAAAAAAAAAATTTTAAATTTTTTTTTTTTTTTTTTAAAAACGGGAGCCACGGGAAAACCGCGTTATAACCGAATCGCGGTATAACGAGGCGCGTTATAACGGGGTTTAGCTGTATATATATATATATATATATATATTTGTATTTTTGCATTGTAGATCATTTGTGTTGCATTATGTGGTTTAGCCTATTATTTGGCATCCATTTATGCGTTTTAATATTGTGGATTAAGGAATCTCTGCCTTTAGCAGTAGTATCCCCGATCTATTTTTGAACCTTGCCCACTTACATTTACAATTGCTATTTATGTGATTCACTTTGATTATTTTTAGTAATGACAGGAGTCCCATCTTAGTATGGACAGGTGTAAATTGTTCATCTGTGGTGAGTATAATCAACATTATGTAAGTTGTGCGGAATTATTTTGAACTATTTATACTATTTAGATATTTTAAGTTTTCACATTTCCCACAGTAGTATTCAAATTTGACTTCTTGTAGTCCTTGATGCACATGTGACTCGTGTACCCAATACATGTGCTGTGGTTGATATAAACGGGTGGGAGGTTTTTGTTGATGTCAACTCCTGATTAAGCACGGTCCTGTGTGAAACACATCGAGGTACATCATCACACCACTACGTCACTTCCGTTGGCTTAGAGGGCTGTATCGACAGATGCCCTGTAGTTCCCTGCACGAGTGGCTGGTCTGTCAGCTTGGTGCACCCAGCTGTTGACATCAAAGGGGTTTACATGCGTGTTTATAAAATATTTGCCCAATCTGACTCGTATAAACATATAAACAGTATCACAAAGCCCTGAGGAAGGTCCACCTGTGGACCAAAATATTGGTTATTATGTATGTGTAATACTATTCTTTCTTGATCACTTTCATGCAGTGCTGAGTCTTCTTCATTTTGTGTGTGTGTGTGTGTGTGTGTGTGTGTGTGTGTGTGTGTGTGTGTGTGTGTGTGTGTGTGTGTGTGTGTGTGTGTGTGTGTGTGTGTGTGTGTGTATATATGTATCTGTGTGGGCTTTACTGTGGAGGGTTTTTGTCACTTTTTTTACCCACCATAACTTAACTAAGTGTGGTGAAACCTATCCTAAGCTTCTTTTTGCAAAGCCAGTATAACCAACCCCACACTGATGAGACCCATTAAGGTCGAAACGGCTATCTGTGGGTGGGTTTACTGGCTATGCATCTTAACCCAGGCTGTGCTCAAAGCTGTGATATGCAGCAATCAAAAGCTTACAGGGGAACATGTTATATGGTTTTGAAGCAAAAGGTGGACTGTGTGCTCATTTGCATGTAATTTCCCAGAATCCCTTGCTGCAGTGGAAGCACTGTGTGCTGGTGATAATGGTGAAAGGCAGGGTTGCAGACCTGTCTAAGACATGCAAATGAGCATACCGTAATATTTCCATTTGATATATATATATAATCCACAGAAGCAGCCGGCACTCCACTTGCAAGTAGAGAAAAAATTGGGTGCTTGTCCCATAAAGCAATAATAAACCATACAATACCGTTTGAAGCACGAGATCAGGAGACAGCACTCTGGTAAGTTTGATCACAAGTTTTTGTATTGAAAAAGACACATAAACCGACGTTTCGATCCCCCAGTGGGGCCTTTCCCCAGTGGAAGCACTGTATGCTAGGTAATAATGGTGAAAAAAAAAAATATATATATATATATATATATATATATATATATATATATATATATATATATATATATATATATATATATATATATATATATATATATATATATATACTGAGTTAAGTTATGGTGAGTAAAAAAAGTGACAAAAACCCTCCACAGGAAAGCAAATATGCAAATATAACTGTATGCTCATCTGCATGTCTTAGGCAGGTCTGCAACCCCGCCTTTCCCCATTATCACCCAGCATACAGCACTTCCACTGCAGCAAGGGATTCTGGGAAATGACATGCAAATGAGCACACAGTGTTTACTCACCATAACTTAACTCAGTATTATGGTTTAGCCTATCCCATAGCCTCTCTTGCATTCCCAGTAAAATCAACCCCACACTGATGAGACCCATCAAGGTCGAAACAGCTGTCTGTGGGTAGTTTTCTGGGTATGCACCTTAACCCTGGCTGTGCTCAAAGCTGTGACCATGCAGCAAGCTTAAGCCTATAGGGAACCATGTTAAAAATGGTTATTGAGGCAAAAAGTGACACTGTGTGCTCATTTGCATGTCATTTCCCAGAATCCCTTGCTGCAGTGGAAGTGCTGTATGCTGGGTGATAATGGGGAAAGGCGGGGTTGCAGACCTGCCTAAGACATGCAGATGAGCATACAGTTATATTTGCATATATATATATAAAGCAACAAGAAAAGCAACCTTATGAAAAAGCACACGGGCATACCAAGGGAATGATTACAAAAGAATTTATTACTATGAGTAAAAACAGGGGGAGAAAATTAAAAGAGATAGGGGACTCACATCTACCAAACATATATACCTAGAGGCAAAGGTACATGGTTGAGGCAAATAAAACACCAAAAATATTCAACAAACAAAAGCAGCTCTGAATCAGGCATGCATATGTATCATAGGCACAAACTGCAGATTTGTGCACATTCTTACCGGAGATAGCTGTTTGTTGTAAAATAACAATTGCAAAAAATGGAGGCAATAATTGCACAGGTATCAAAGATGTAAATAGATCACCATTTAAAGCATAGGTGTCAGAGGCCAACCAAAGAATGACCAGAGCCTCTTGTCAGGGAAAAGGTAGGGGTCCCACTCCACAGACTCCCACTCCAACATGTTTCGACTAAAACGGTCTTCTTCGGGGAGTGGTGAGGGGAGGAGTGAGCTAGTATATATAGGCAGAATATAACAGGAGAATTCGCGCCAAACACATTTAAATTACAAAAAGAGAAAAAAAAATAGGGAAGCGCAGTTAAACGGGTAATGGTAGAATGACACCTTTTATAGTGAATTTATAACACAAAATAATAAAAAGCAATAAACAACAATTGTTAAAAGAATGTCAATAATAAATAATGTCCATAGGATCTAATTCACTAGTGAGCGGCGATCATAGCCAGCTGTTGCTGAAAAAAAGTCAGAGGGATGACAACAGGTAAGAAATCCTGGTTCAAGATCAAAAGTCCTGGGACCAGAGTAACGGCCCCAGATAGGTGCACAAATCGAGGGGGGATGGAATTTTTAGTGGGGGGATAGGGGGTTATGCCGTTAATGAGCCAATGCTTGATGTGCTCACCCAACCTCCACTGGTTGCTACAGAACGGCCCGTGTGTTCCTCCCAAAACCGCTCCTCCAAGTCTCGATGTTAGAGAACGACTGTGTCCAGCCCACTGGGTTTCCGGGTGTGACGTCACTTCCGGACGTGACGCACTAACCCTTCCCGGCTGTAACAGGGGCTAATCGATCCTCCTCCGCAGCATTGGTAGCAGACAGACACGCTGATAGCAAAAACGCCGCCGCCCTCTCCAGAGGATGAAGCCATTTGTTGGTGAAACGCGTAGGAGGAGGAGCCAGGGGTCTGTGCTCTCACTTGTCCTAGTGATTGGATTCAGCTAGAACTGCTACGTGCTCTGGAGAAGGCGGTGGCGTTTTTGCTATCAGCGTGTCTGTCCTCTACCAACGCTGTGGAGGAGGATCGATTGCGGAATCATGGTACCCAGCTGCACGATCCACCTACATTCCCTCCTCTGATAATTCATTATGTGATGAAAGTTTTTTATGCTTCCAACTATATGGTGAATCTTCAGG
This sequence comes from Ascaphus truei, assembly GCF_040206685.1. Taxonomy (NCBI): domain Eukaryota; kingdom Metazoa; phylum Chordata; class Amphibia; order Anura; family Ascaphidae; genus Ascaphus; species Ascaphus truei. Next base: position 162,932,371 of record NC_134485.1, read on the forward strand.
ACTTTGTTCATCAAGGGAGACAGAATTTTGGACATTTGCAATTTACTATTAAACTTGAATTGCATGGATCACGTTACCTTCAATGTACTATTCATTAGCATGATACTGCTTTATCATAGAATCTGGAAATATTTTCCTGGACTACATAGTTTCCTCATACCATCCTAGGAATAAGAAGACACTCCGAATCTATACAGACACTGTTCTTTTATGACAGTTTTCTGTAACATTACAATCATTTAGTTCTGGACATTTAGCACTTCTGTAAATATTTGTGGCTTTTGCAATTTTTTCAGTGTTGTTTGCACCTTTAACAATCTTGCTTATTCATGTTCACAATGATAACATCATGCCATTTTCATCTTTACTTGCCTTTTCCCAGGTCTATGGTTATTTTGCCTGTCTGCTGCCACCATGACAACAACATATTAGTGTGTGCGGTGTGAAGTTTTCCATCTTATGTATCATTGTATATCCCTATTATTCCCTTAGACCTTGCATTTATTATTGTGCTTCAGTCTTACTATGGCATTGTAGTCGTAATTGTGGCTCTCTGCGATTCTCCCCTGGCCTGCAGGCGTTCTGGCAACGCTCGTGTGGTTACTATGACTACCACACGTAATTACACGCATTTGCGTGATGACGTCACACGCGTCATTTCCCGATCTACATACGGGATGACGCAGCTAAAGCCAGTCGTCTGCAGTCCCCCTTTACTCCCTCTCCATGCGCAGCCGCTTTGGAGAGGCATCTCTGGTTGCTATGATATCGGCACATAACGACGAGCATTGCGTAATGAAGTAATAAACGTCAAATCCAGATTTACATATGAGATGACCAAGTCAGTACCACCTGACAGCGTTAGACCTATGAGAAGCTTACAATGGTATTATAGACTTTACAATGTTACAGCTGTGTGTAATTTAAATGTGTTTGGCGCGAATTCTCCTGTTATATTCTGCCTATATATACTAGCTCACTCCTCCCCTCACCACTCCCCGAAGAAGACCGTTTTAGTCGAAACGCGTTGGAGTGGGAGTCTGTGGAGTGGGACCCCTACCTTTTCCCTGACAAGAGGCTCTGGTCATTCTTTGGTTGGCCTCTGACACCTATGCTTTAAATGGTGATGTACAGTATTTACATCTTTGATACCTGTGCAATTATTGCCTCCATTTTTTGCAATTGTTATTTTACAACAAACAGCTATCTCCGGTAGGAATGTGCACAAATCTGCAGTTTGTGCCTATGATACATATGCATGCCTGATTCAGAGCTGCTTTTGTTTGTTGAATATTTTTGGTGTTTTATTTGCCTCAACCATGTACCTTTGCCTCTAGGTATATATGTTTGGTAGATGTGAGTCCCCTATCTCTTTTAATTTTCTCCCCCTGTTTTTACTTATAGTAATAAATTATTTTGTAATCTTTCCCTTGGTATGCCCGTGTGCTTTTTGATAAGGTTGCTTTTCTTGTTGCTTCATATGTCCACTATCCTTTAGCACCACTGTCTAGTGTTATTATACCATAACATTAAGACAGTTTTTGGGCAACATTGATACACTGTGTTGATGCGGTATACTTTTGTGTTTTATATATATATATATATATATATATATATATATATATATATATATATCATACGAACCAGCCCAAAGACCAGTAAAGAGACAGCAACCAACGAGGTGTAATCCAAAATAATCTGTATTGAAAAGAACAGATACACGAAAGCCAACGTTTCGGTCTCTCAGGGAGACCTTCCTCAGGGCCGTGCAAACACCACACTAACAGTGACCCTACTTATATACCCAAACCCCTAGTGCAACCAATTAAACATAATCAATCACCAGCAACCTGTCATTATTTACCTGCTGTGCAGCTGAGCACCATTTGGGAACAACCAATGCCTGGACCAGAAGGAGCCATGCGGATCCACGAGCAGGGAAAGGCAATTTGTTAATCAAAGGCAGCCAGCTCAGACATCTGCGTCTGACATCCTGGAACCACGAGCAGGGAGATCCCTCTCGTGATCCAGGCTGCCTGCTCTGATGTCCATAACCTGCGACCGGTGTCGGGAGCAGTAGCGCGTCACCTGACTAGCCTGCGCGTCATAAGGCAAAGGGTGAGCCGGGGAGCCAATGGGAAACATCACTGCGCATTGGAAAGGCACGCAGTGCCCTAATGGAGGAACCCTGGCAACCAAGGACGCCAGCACACAGTCCGCGCAGGCGCAGTAGTGAATACTGATAGAGAGGGCAGCGCTGTACCCACAGCACCAATACAAGGCAGACACACGAGCCGAAACAGCCTGTGGCTGAAGTTAAAGCCACAAGAGGCAGTGGTGAAGGTACCAGGGGTCCCAGCTGCACCCAACAAAATAAAAATGACAATAAAATGACAATAAAAACAAGGGAGTGACAATGTGCAAGGGAAGTGAAGCTATGGAAGGAAAGTGTCCACACGTCAAGATAAACATGCAAACATAAAAATAAACATTCAAACATGATCAAACATCAAAGCAAGTAAAAATCAATGCGCAGGTAAGCATAAACAATTTACAAAAAACAGCCCAGTTTTAGCTCTTCGTTCAGTCCTCCTGGTGCCATGGTCCGCAGTTCATAAATGAGTCTGGCCTCCTGTTGTAGCAAGATCTTGTCCCTGTCACCACCACGCGTAGGAATAGGGACCTGTAGGATAGGCATGCATCTTAGCGTTGCTAAGGAGTGTCTATGTTCTTTAAAATGTCTCGCGACGGGGAGACATTTAAGATCCATGTCATCGCCACCACTCACTAGGGCTTTCCTGATCGTAGTGCGGTGCATGGCCATCCGCTCCTTCAGCATCCTCACAGTTTTTCCAATGTATAGGAGTCCACAAGGGCATCTGATGTAATATACCACGAATTTGGACTCACAATTAAGTGCCTGTTGAAGTTTGATAGGAATGCCACTGTGGGGATGATTGTAGCTGGGGCCCAATTGCATGAACTGGCAGTTAGTACAGCCATGACACCGATATGAGCCTGGTTTCTTGGCCAACCAGGTCTTGGAGGTGGCATATTTCTCTATTGGATCCGATCCTGTCACCATGTCACCAATACTGGGGCCACGACGAAAGCAGAACAACGGTGGTTCCTTGGCACATGTGCCTATCCTCTCATCATTTTGTAAGATCCGCCAATTCCCCCGGATGCATCGCTTGATGTCATTGGAGGCGGTGCTGAAACTGCTGATTATGTTGAGTCTGTTGGTCTCCGGCTTTTTGGACACTGATGTCAGCAATACACTCCTGTCAACCTGTTCCACCTTTTGTAAGGCGTATTGAATGTCCTTTTCACAATAGCCCCTCTCTCGGAAGCGGGCAGCCATCTGACCCAAAGCCCTTTCGGTCTCCGCTGGATCTGTTGTAATCCTCTTCACTCTTAGAAGCTGTGAGTAGGGGAGACCCCTTTTGAGTGGCAAGGGATGGTGGCTGGATGCACACAGCAATGAATTCTTGTCAGTGCTCTTCCGGTACAGTTTTGTAGCCAACGAGCCCCCAGATTTATATACAATCGTGTCTAAGAAAGCAATCTCTTTAGAGCTGTGACTGAGGGTGAAGCGTATGGTGGAAGGAATGTTATTCAAAGAAGCCACAAACGCTAGCAGGTCCTCTTCGCTGCCATCCCACAAGATGAACACATCATCAATGTAGCGTAGATATTTGACAATGTGGTGTCCATAAGTCACATCATGGAGTATATGGGTCCGCTCGTACAGGTCCATGAACAGATTCTCGTAGGACGGCGCCATGTTTGACCCCATGGCCGTCCCTGTCAGCTGTAAGTAATGATGTTTCTCGAACCTGAAGAAGTTTTTATGTAGAATAACTTCAATCAATAACATGAGAAATTCCACAGGGGGACCCTGTTGTACACCAGATATTTCAAATTTGGCGCGGACTGCTTCCAGGCCCTCGGCATGGGGAATGTTGGTATACAGACTAGACACATCTAGCGTGGCAAAAATGTAGTCAGATGTATCAATGGATATGTCACCGAGCTGTTTAATGAAGTCTGTAGTATCCTTAATGTATGAACCCATGCTGGCCACCAGTGGCTGTAGGTAGAAATCCACAAATTGTGAGAGAGGGTGGCATAACGATCCACGGGCTGAGATGATGGGTCTGCCTGGAGGTGCCACGCAGGACTTGTGGATTTTGGGCAGAGTGTATAGCACTGGCATCACTGGATGATCTTGTGTCAAGAATTTGCTGGTCTCCTCTGTGATCCAGGTGTTATTAAGACCAAGTTGGATAATTCCATCAATTTCCCTTTTGTAGGCTGTCGTCGGGTCCCCAGGCAAACGTCTATAGTGATGTGCTACCAGGAGCTGTTATCCAATTTCTTCTCTGTAGTACTGATAGTTGAGGATCACTATCCCCCCACCTTTATCCGCAGCCCTCACAATGATGTCTTTATTGTCCCGTAAAGTTTTGAGGGCAGCTCGTTCATCACTGGACAGGTTATTGAAACTCGTCTTGTGGTTCTTAAGGATATTGCGAGAGTCCTTAGTCACCAGATTCATGAACGTGGCAATGTTCGGATTGGTGGAGTGAGGATCAAATGTACTTCTAGGTTTAAATGGATTCATCTCGGTGCCCCCGGGTGGATCGTTCAGTCCACTCTTGGAGAAGAAGTCTTTCAACTTCAGATGTCTGTGTAATCTGTACATATCGACCTCCCATTTGAAGGCATCTTGGGTGTGGGTAGGCACAAAGGAAAGGCCTTTTTGTAAAATACTGGTCCGACAGATTGTATATCACCGTCTCACCGGCTGTGTCTTGGATTCCCTTGCCGTTTTGCCTACGCGTACGGGATATCGCCGATCTCCGGCCACCTCTCCTGTTGTTTCTCCTTGTATAGCACCGTGTGGGGGTATTCTGGCCCGACCCCCATCTCCTGATCCTAAAAAAGGTTCCATAGGGGCGCTATCCGGGGCATCAGATTGGTCAGTATCGCTGGTGGTATATCCCATTTTGCCAGCACCACTGCGCTTGGATCGTGGCTGGTAACGGCGTTGTGGTCCACTTCTGGCACCTTTGGTCTCTCCAAGGCCTAGTAGCCACCGGTAGACATTCCTCTCCTTGTAGTCTGTAGTCACCTGTCGGAGCTTCTCCTTTTTGAATTTAATAAGGTTGTCCCGATATGTATCCACCGTGGTTTTAATTTTGTCAGTCCAGTCCGTGCCTGTGTCCGCCGCTAGGATCCCCCCATGCTTGGTGTCTATCAGCTCTATATCCTTCTTGATTTTCGCAATTTCTTTACTTGATTGGTCAATGACCAGAATCATCAGGTCGAACGAGCACTTATTTAAAATGGCTATCCAGCGCTTACAGAACTCCACATCATTCCTACCTATAGTGGGTTGGTTTTTCACCCTGAAGCCTCTGGGCAGCATCCTCTCCTTGTGATAGTGGGATAGGGTGACCCCATGTAGGAAAAAATCCACTTCACGCTTCTTTAATTTAATGAGATCATTGAAGATGTCCGCTGCCTTATCTGGCCCCACCACGGATTCAAATGACTCCGCAAAGCGGATCTGTGCCACCTCTGCATCGCTGAAGCCAGCCACATCCGATAAGGAAGAAAAAATTCCTGTGATATCAGCAAATTCCTCCATAGCATATAAATACAATGTCACATATAGATAATAAAGATAGAAAAATGGCTGTTTCCGTCAATTAATACACTTCCCCACTGCGCCACAGTTGAGAAGGAAAATATTCAAGTACGTAGGTGCACAACTCATAAAGAATAAGTAACATAAAGCAAGCAGTCAGCACTCTAATGTAAGGCAAAAGGCAGTTGCTAGTCCCATAGGGATCCACATATCATACGAACCAGCCCAAAGACCAGTAAAGAGACAGCAACCAACGAGGTGTAATCCAAAATAATCTGTATTGAAAAGAACAGATACACGAAAGCCAACGTTTCGGTCTCTCAGGGAGACCTTCCTCAGGGCCGTGCAAACACCACACTAACAGTGACCCTACTTATATACCCACACCCCTAGTGCAACCAATTAAACATAATCAATCACCAGCAACCTGTCATTATTTACCTGCTGTGCAGCTGAGCACCATTTGGGAACAACCAATGCCTGGACCAGAAGGAGCCATGCGGATCCACGAGCAGGGAAAGGCAATTTGTTAATCAAAGGCAGCCAGCTCAGACATCTGCGTCTGACATCCTGGAACCACGAGCAGGGAGATCCCTCTCGTGATCCAGGCTGCCTGCTCTGATGTCCATAACCTGCGACCGGTGTCGGGAGCAGTAGCGCGTCACCTGACTAGCCTGCGCGTCATAGGGCAAAGGGTGAGCCGGGGAGCCAATGGGAAATATCACTGCGCATTACTGACACTAGCGAACTCTCTTCCCATGAGCGCTAAAGGCCATGTCTGTACATACTGTGCTATATGTATGCACACACAGCTGTCTCTCACACATACTAATACTCCTTATTTTTCCATCCATATACACCAATAGGGACCACATAGTATCCACACACACTTTTAGTTGTGCTACAAACTCTCACATTTCCACACCCACCCACACCATTTATATCCCTCTCACTCCACACACACCTTGTGTAGAGCACTGTTTATACTGTGGGCTCTCCATTCATTTTTATTCACACTGATACACATACACACTCTTTCTTCACTTGCTTTCAGTTACCCTTTGACACCTCTAGCCATAAAACACATCCACACCGGGGGAAGGACAAGCACAGATAACATTCCAAGAGACACTGTTTTCAAGTTATCCTTGCTTCATTCATTGTAACATCGCCGGAAGAAGAGATCAGTGTATCTCGAAAGCTCGCACAAATAAAAGCATTTCGTTAGCCACAGAACGGTATCATCTATTTATTTTTTGATCATTGAAGCTCGGCTAACACGGTACTGATACCTCTACATATATATATATATATATATATATATATATATATATATATATATATATATATACTGTGTAACACACACACACATCTCACCTAAACATAAATCTCACCTTCCTTGGTTCCATTGGAACATCCTCATCTTGTTCCATTGCTCCCTTTAACTCCAAAGAACTAAATGTGTTCCTTTCTAAGAATTCAAGCCTGCGTATGTCTGCTCGCAAAGTAAGCTGAAGATCTTTGTGACCCGATAAGAAGTTTTTCATCTTTTGCACATTGTCGAGGTCCTACAGAAAGAGAATGACAGGAAGTACTGAAACATGCCCTGATGAGATGCAGTTTTCTTAGACAGAATGTAAAACATTAAATGCACCTTTTCAGACAATGTGCCTTGTTCTTCTATCTGTAGATATATTTCTTGAAGCAGCTCCTGTATTAATTGCTTTTCTATACCATATACTGGTGATACTAGACAATAACTTTGATATCTAATGGCTCCATCAACTTCAAATTGATCTAGATCTTCAACAGCCCAGTCTGATGAGAGCACCTATGTTGTGCGGGGAAGAAACACAAATAATAATAATGAAAAAAAAACAAACCCAGAAGAAGTAAAAGTTACACTTGACCATTTTCTGCTTAAAAATTAATGCTACATAAAATAACACCAGGAATAACTACATTCTTCCAACTGACAAGAACTTATTTGCTCTAAAAATGGACAAAAAAAACAGGCGGGTTCCTGACATTCTTCTATACACTCACGTCTAATACCTTTTAAGCTAAGCTAAACTAAACGCACTCTCTGGGAATATGTATTAAGGTTTCAAATAAGCATTATTATAGAAAGAGGCAGCAGGGCCACTTAATTAGAAACTTTTAGTCAACTCACCAACTATATATGAGTATATTTGGTATCTCATACACAGTACCCAGACCTCCATATTCACTCATTTGTTAGAAAACAATTACAATAAGTATCTTTAGGGGTAAAGACACTGACCCTGTAAAACAATTACACTAAATTTGAATCAGGAGAACCTGGTTCAATTCCTGGTATCAGCTCCTTGTGACATTGGGCAAATCCCTTTATTTCCCTGTGCCTCAGGCACCAAAAACGTAAATTGTAAGCTCATCTGGACAGGGACTGTAAGTATTCTATGTGCTGCGTACCGTGCACTATACTGTAATTGTGAAGTCCTTTGAGACCCACTGGGAGAAAAGCGCTATATGAAATAAAGTTTATATTATTAGGGCACTTCAGCTCCTCTACCTTTACTGTCAATACGAGGCGTTGCCATGCCAGGGTCCTGCTTTAGCAATATCTTGTGAGTAACCAGAGGAACACGTTATCTTCATCTAAATAAATGCGCTGATAATAAAGTCCTAATGAGAAATACCATGTTTTATTGCTACAACAGAGAAATATTTACCTCTTGTATTAGGGCACCTTGCTCTTTGAGACCTGGTACATGTATGAACTCAGAAATGAATTGCTGTATCTTATTTCTAAAGTCTGCCAGCCAGAAAGAAGACATTTTCATGTCATAGGAGTGCATTAAATCATTACGACACTTTATAATCTAGAAAAAAAAGATTAAGAGATTTGTATTAAGGCACTAATCCCTACTATTTATTTTTCTTTTCCAACAATTTTTTTACATATAGAATTTAAACCGGGGGGTCCCCCTTCTGGTTCCGAGATACTTACAGTTTAGTTTCCGTTTTTCCAGCTCTGTTTTGAAAAATCAAAATGGCTGCCAAACCCCAGTGTCTCGTGGGCCACTAAGAACCTACAATGACATCGGGGGGCTTCCTACTGAATGACTGTGGATGCTATCTTTGAAAATCAAAGAACGATGACCGTCAACTAATTTGGTAAGTATTTCAGGAGACAGGGGGTCCTGATTGAAATTAATATGGATAGTTTAGCTTTGTCGATATGGACCATAGTCCCTATAGACTTTTGTCATCTACAAGAAGTAGTTTTTACCTCTCTAACGTTCGGTAGATTAGATGATCTGAAGTGACAACAACCATTTATCAGATTGAGAAGAGCTGCTATGTCACACTTATGAGGTCCTTGCTTGTCTGCATGTCCACGTGGCATGTATGCCTAGAATAAAACAAATAAATATGTATATTAATACACAGTGTTCGACAAACCTATTCCCCCGCATGCCCCTGGCGAGTGGATTTGACCTCGTGGCGAGCTAGTCATGGCCACCCAAGCAGCGCATGCGGTTCTTTGAAAATTTCCCTGCTCGCGCTGAAATTTTTTTTTAAATCCAGCAGCCTGATTGGCTGACAGGATTTGGCAGGCTGCCAAGATTTTTTTTTTCCATCCAGGCTCAGGCCACGCAGGCGCATCCTCTTCATTTCTGCTGCTTGAAGAGGTTAGTACTCCATTGCATCCCGCGGCCCGCTACCTTGTGAACCCCCCCCCTTGTGAACTGGTTTGTGGGGCGGGAGATGATAGCGGGGATGTCCCCTGCTTCCCCCCGGTCCCCTTGTCTTCACGCGGAGTGGGAGAAGGTAGCGGGGCAGTTCCCCCCTTCACCCCTGGGCCCCACTTCCCCCCCATCCCCGTGTCTGCCTGCGGGGTGGGAGATGGTAGCGGGGGTGTTCCCCCCTTCCCCCCCCCGGTCCCCGCTTCCCCCCCCGGCTTGCCACGGCGTCCGCCTCGGCGCGGGGGGGCCTGCTGCGGGGGGGGTCCTGCGGTGGTGGTGGCCTGTGGCGGCGTCCGCCTGGGGGGGGGGGGCTTCACTTGCCTGACACTCGCGTCACACAGGCAGGTGGAAGTGCTGCCGAGGAGGAGGACAAGGGGAGAGAGGAGATCCCCGGGCAGGTAATTACGACTGGCCCCCGAGGAGATCAAACTCTCAGTACCTCATGTGCGACATCCCATGTGTGTGTTTGTGTGTCTGTGAGTGTGTCTGTGTCTGTGCGTGTGTTTGTCTGTGTGAATACACCCACCCAGTCACCCACCCACCCACGTGTCCAGTCACACACCCACCCACGTGTCCAGTCACCCACCCACCCACGTGTCCAGTCACCCACCCACCCAAGTGTCCAGTCAACCAAAGTGTCCAGTCACCCGCCCAAACCCAAGTGTCCAGTCAAACCCAAGTGTCCAGTCAGCCACAGACCCACCCAGTCAGCCACAGACCCACCCAGTCAGTCACCCACCCAGTCAGTCAGTCAAGTGTCACCCACCCAGTCAGTCACCCACCCACCCAGTCACCCACCCAACCACCCAGTCAACCACTCACCCAGTCACCCTCTGCCCCTCTCTGTCTGCCACCGCCCCTCTCTCACCGCCTCTCTCTCTCTCTCCCACACTCACTCTCTCTCTGTCACCCACACTCTCTCACACTCTGGATCTGGATATTTTATTTACCCTATATATCTTAACTGCCCTATACCTACACCAAAATAACCTATACTGCTTTCTTCCAGATATGACTCTCGAGCTTCACACGGGAGATATCGGAATCCCCCCTAACCCAGAAGACAGGTAGGGAACACCCCCCTCCAACATATAACATTGTGGGAATGAGGGTACCTAGACATTGAGGGACTGCGGATCAGGTAAGATCCCAGGTGGGATTGCTGCTTTAGATATTGTGAAGCGGGGTCATCCAGACACTGGTTAAAGGGTGCAGGAAACTAGTCATTCACATCTGGCTTTTTTTTTGGCAATCCGACACACACACACACACACACACACACACACACACACACACACACACACACACACACACACACACACACGTGTAACAAGGACTAATTGTAGTATAATGTAATACAATAAATAAACTTGTGTCAAAAACTAATGTTGTTCTTACTAGGAATTTATTTATTTATTTTTCTATTTTTTTTTTTTTTAAACGGGGTGGGGCTGGGGGCGGGACTAGGTGGCGAGTAGATTTTCTTGCTCAGCGAGTAGATTTTTGGGCGATTTGTCGACCACTGTCAATACATATGTAAATGTATATAGCCCCTAAGAAAGAAGGGTGTCCTAGAGGTAATAGTTACAAATGCCAAAAAGATTTAATTAAAATACATCTTTTCAGAAACGTAAAAGCTAAAAAAAAAATAAAAAAAAATACCCTGAGAACACTATTTTTTATAAAATGCAATCTAAACACAAGCTCAGCGCTCAAAAGACATTGTGAAAAAAAAGAAATGCAATTCCTGGCGCATTCAAAAATGGTAAATAAACCAGATTACCACTGTCCATATAAGTGTCCAAAGGCTCAAAAGACCTCATCACAGTATTGTATGTCTTTATATGTATAATTTCCATTATACGGTACCGATTAGATGTATTGTCCAGTGTCCTGCGGCCTAGAAGACTTGAAGGTTCGTTCAAATAAACCTTCTTGATAGAATTTTTAAGGTGGAAAGTCCTCCTTGGCGCTTGGATCCTGGATATTCGTGCTGTTGTTCTCCAATGTAAATAAATAAAAGACAATATAATATGCTTCAATAAAGTGTTTAAAAGACACACTATCCCCTTCAATCACCTGGATGTGTACCCCTTATGTGACAATTTCTGCGATATAGGAAAGTGTATATACAATTACGTGAAAAATTCAGCAATAAAGGAAAACGTATATACAATCCCTTGCTTCCATATACTGATGTTCTTTATTACACCTGATCTTGGTAAAAGTGTTACTCTACGTATGACTCAAAGAAGTACCACCCTTAATCTGGATTTATCTGTAGTGTTCAAAAACTCACACATACTCTATTGTGGAGAGTAGTAGATCCATACATACATACATGAAAGTATAGAGAATATATCCTATTAACTTAGCTTATATGCTTCTCCAACATAGGCTTGAGTGTAGAATGATTATTATGGCCACATATATCACATGAAAAAGAAATTGAAAATATCCATAGAACAATAACGTTGAAAAAAAATCTTTGCTTAAAAAAATCACATAATACAGACAATTGGAAATTGACTCACGGATTCCCACATAAAAATATGCGGTGTGAACCTTTAGGTCATCACCAGTCCCTTTTGCCCGGTCGTAAGGAAGGCTAGATCTGTTGATTGAAGTCCCCACTTCGTCTGTACTGCTTGGAGATATTGCCAGGCATCCTTCGTGTGTTGGTACTCCTAACCACTTCTGCATTCGCCTGCTTGTATTGTATGCCTTTATTTGTATGTCTTTATTTATATAGTGCCAAAAGTGTACTCAGCGCTTCACAAAGAATACAGTACAGGGAATTATAATAATACAATAAGTGCAGCAAAATCAGACAATATGAAAGGAAATCCCTGCCCCGAAGAGCTTACAATCTAAGAGGTTTGATGGGGAATTTACAGAGACAGCAGGTGAGGGAATAAGTGCTGTAGATGGCAGTGCTTGATCACAATGGGTGGTAGGAGTGACTGAGTGTGGGACAGTAACCATGAGTGCAGGCTATTGGGACACTTGATTTGTGGGGCAAGATTTAAGGTTAGTCAGTATTAAAATGAGAGGGTTAACACAATTTACAGGGGAAGAGATGGTAGGGAGGCGTGGGTGAGAGCAGGTGTGTATGTCTGGGTTTAGGCTTGGGTGAGATCCTCAGCAGCAGGAAGGAGTAGATAGAGGGTGTGAATAGAGGATTTGTTGAGGTGTTTTTTATTGAGGGGTAAAGAAGTTGTTGGGAGAGAGGTGTATAAATAATGGTGCAGTGGGGAGTGGGGAAGTTGGAGAGAACAGAGACGTTCACAAAGGAGTGAGGAAACAGTAAACAGAAAAAGCAATAGGGAGGCCATAGTGAGATGCAGCAGGAGAGACTTTCCATGTACTGGAGGATAGAAAGGGTATATACACACAAAGAAAACGTAACCTATTAAGGGTACTCTGTCATCACCTGGTTGTTTTATGAATTAATTAAAATTAGTAACTTTAATACCCAATTAAAATAAAGGTGATTAAAACGATAATTAAACACAAATGTTGATCCTGTAATGCAGTCTTGGTCCGGGGTGGGAAGGGAGCGATTGAACCAGGAAACACACCGAAAAAGATAAAAAACAATAATAGTGCAGTATGTCAATACAATCAGGAGTATAAATGGTATCTTGGCTCTGTAGAAATTCCTACTTACAACAAGTGGAATATAAGTAAGCAGTGTTCTGACTCTGTCAGTGTAGATGAGGTTGCATTTCCAGTAGAGGGAAAGGATTCAGGATCAGGGAAACTTCAAACGGGGACCATGTCAGTATGGTATACTCGAATCCAAACCGGGTAGAGTGTGCATGGAAAATATAAACGGACTAATGGTATAGATCGCAGGAACAATTTTATCACACACAAAAAATAAGTAGGTAATGTACTTACAATAAGTACATATTACATGTACATATCAAGGTATCGTGAGGCAGTAGAGTGCTGGTCCTGGATGGTAAGGTCACTTGTGTCTTCCCTTAACCCCAAGCTTGCCGCCGATGGATGGCGTCTGACGTCACTTCCGGTGAGCGGGTGACGACATCCGGCTGGAGGCAAAGGGGACAGACAGCAACGGAACGGCAGCAACTTCAGGCGTCTTCACTTGGTGGGCAGCTGCAGCAGACTGGACAGGCTCTACGCGTTTCGCTGTGAGAACAGCTTCCTCAGGAGCAAATCATGTAATATGTACTTATTGTATATGTACATGTAATATGTACTTATTGTATATGTACATGTAATATGTACTTATTGTAAGTACATTACCTACTTATTTTTTGTGTGATAAAATTGTTCCTGCGATCTATACCATTAGTCCGTTTATATTTTCCATGCACACTCTACCCGGTTTGGATTTGAGTATACCATACTAACATGGTCCCCGTTTGAAGTTTCCCTGATCCTGAATCCTTTCCCTCTACTGGAAATGCAACCTCATCTACACTGACAGAGTCAGAACACTGCTTACTTATATTCCACTTGTTGTAAGTAGGAATTTCTACAGAGCCAAGATACCATTTATACTCCTGATTGTATTGACATAATGCACTATTATTGTTTTTTATTTTTTATCTTTTTCGGTGTGTTTCCTGGTTCAATCGCTCCCTTCCCACCCCGGACCAAGACTGCTTTTGTAGGGAATCTTTGCATATTCCTTGGATGGTTGAGAAGTATTGTAGTTTGGGTTACACACCTATATGTTATTTTTTCATTACATTTCTTCTATTGAGAGCTTTAGCGCCGATTCAAATCACTTGGGTTCATTCTGTTTGATCCTGTAATGCAGACACTGAGTGTAGTGTCCAGGATACAAAATGCGTGAAAGGATATTTTAAACCCTGTCACTTGCTGCACCAAGCATTCAATTATCCATAGGCTAGCAAAGTGGAAACAAATATCCACTGTCCTTAAATTAAGAACAACATATGGTTAGTAATTAATGCCAAACTGATGCCTAAGAGAAGGAGGTTCCCTATACAGGGCTTGTGTGTAATACGTCAGGGACCCATGTCTGCCTGATTGTGACCCTATAATGTACACCTCCTAATCGAATCACACCACTAGGTATGACTTGATACACAAGATGGCTTGTATGAAAACAGTGTGGAAAAAATAGTTGTCCACTGGGTAGGTATATTACAGTACACTAAAAGTGTATGGCTCCTATCTGTACTGAAACCGCTGGCTGCAGATGGCAGATATACTCGCAGTCAGTGCTGTATATTAAATGTACTGACGTCCTTGGATATAAGTAACCCAGAATAGTAGCATAACAATGTATGCACTAATGCCCCCAAGTAAATGGCTGTTAGCGCAGAGGACGAAGTGCAAATATATTTGCAGACAGGCTGGTACCCAGAAATTGATAACATGCTGTGGGGTAAATAACCTGTAATGACCCCAAATGAATGGCTGATATCCCGGACCAAGTCCTACTGATGTCGGGTAGGTCAGCAGGTAAACACCCTCATGTTACCCTGAGGTAACCTGCCGATGCGTTCTCGTGCCTGATAGAAATATACTGTGTAGTTTGAGCAGTCAATGAGTCATGCTGCGGATCCAAGCACTGTGTGAGTGTTGATATCTGTTCAAATCGGCAATGATGAATTACTAACCCTAAATGCGCCCTTAAACAGTCATTCTAATACTAATGTACAGGGGCATATGATAGCACGCAAGCAGGTGCCGACAAAAATGTTGTGGGCTAGTACCAAGCTGTAAGCGTGCACCCGTGGTTGATGCGTGTGTTTCGCGTTAACACGCTTTCTCAAGACTCATGTGGGGGGGGGGGGGACAGGGGAAGAGACTGACGAGCAAAGTGCTGATATTTATAGCACTATGCAAATTGTGCTAATGTATCGTTAATTGACCTGTGACGTATCCCCTGATGGTGCCTGCACAGTGTACTACGCTTTAGTAACAGGGGGGCTTTGTAGAGCACTAGATACAGTCATGTCCACTAAGGGCAATAAGGAATGATAGAATACCTTGGGCTGAATACACTCATAACATAGTAAGTATACGCCTCATGTAAAAGGCTTGAAGTGTCATATAGTGTAGACTGCTGAAGGTAAATAAGCCTGGAGAATTAGACACCCAAAGTAGTAATGGGTAAATAATGTGTACAGGTCAATGTGAAATAATTGAAGGATATTAATGGCAGATGCCCATGATACATGGTGGTAAGTATTCTGCCTAGGTCACCTAATGTCTTAAGGTGCTATGTGGATACCAGTAACCCACTGTGGGATAATAAATGAGAAACGATAATTGACAGGGATATCGGCTGTTACCCACAAGAGACAGGTAGGCAGAAATGGAGGCAGTGCAGGTAAGTGTCACGGGAGTATAGGAGTGCTCACCACAAACCGGACTGGACCGCGAGGCCGAGGTGGGGATACAGGTAAACCACCGCCCTACAGCCGCGTGAGCGGGTCCGGTAAGAAGAGTAGTTGTGGATAGCCTGCGTCGGGGTAGGAGAGTGTTGGATCGTAGAGGTACTTGCCGGGATCAGGGTTGGAGAGGTCAAGAGTAGTCGAAGTCCAATGCCAGAGGTCAAGGAGAGGAGAAGGTAGAAGTCCGATAAGTGAGCCAGGGTTCAAGGGTGCCAGAAGTCAGGAGTCCGGATACAGAGCAGGATCTATAACAAGGAGACAGGAACAGACTGCGAAGTGGCTTGTAGCAAGAACAACCAAAGACTGACTATGCTCAGCAATCAGCTCTGGGCTGGTAGCACTATATACTGAGAGGAGCCAATGGGAACTACCAGCAGTGAGGTCAGACGTAGGTAGAGCGCTGATAGGTTGAGGCTGGATGCAGAGCAGGTGTAGAGGAAACAAGATCATTGGCGGTAGCGCGCGCGACACCCGTGGTGGAAGGGGGAGCGGAAGCACGCCGCGAAGGCAGGCAGGGTCTTCCCCGGCGGCGCGCATATCCGACGGGAGACGGAGGAAGGGAGGAGGAGACGTGGGACCGGATGCCGCACGTCCCGGCGGCTGAGAGGGTGAGTGCCGGAGCCGAGGAGTAGGGCGCCGCGGGAGGTAGGAGACGCGGCGTCCTTACAGTAAGGTGTTAAGAGATGCCATGCAAGGTGTATAGGGAATATTGGGTGGTCAAATTAATAGAAAGTGTACAAAGAATCACAGCTTTTGGAAAGTTAATTTCTCACAGTTGCAAACTTGTTGTGCAGAGTCCCAATCTTCCTCAAATCTTCACCTCCAATTTCAACTCCAAATCAACGTCGCTCCTCCGCAGTGTAGTTGAGACGGGGCTTTCCTTTGACCTCCTCTCTCCTTGCCGGCACCAAGGGTTATGCGATCAGCCTGCTTGCTTTACTTCCGCACATGCGCACAAGACCCTACGCGTTTCCCGGACCACTGTGCTCTTCGTCAGGGGTATTCCAATGTAGTGGGAACCCCTCCTTTTAAAGTCCTTACAGATGACGTCTATTAATTATCCATTACAAGATAATGTTGCCAAAAAGACTATAACGCAAATATCTGTATTATATAAGGGACTACTCATCATACTTCAATGGACTAAACCTTAATCATTCTACAACAACTGACACAATGCAGTAATGTAATCAAATAATTTAAAAATGCCTATTGATCATAAACACAATACATACAGTCATTATAATGGACTTGTGGTAATACATAGAAATATTTCAATTTGAACAATTCATACATCATTCATAAATGAACTAAATTTAGCTATTTTCCCAAAGGGGGAAAGGAATACATATAATCTGACTTAATGTACATCCATTATAATAAACAACATACTATAAATTTAATATGAGAGACAACTAGGTTATACATAATGGATTAATGGATACATGAAGAGAATTTTATTTGCAAAGAGATTGATCCATACCCATGACGTAGATTGATTAACATCCACATCATCCTGGCATAAATCAACCCCCCGCAACAATACATAGATACCTGGTCATTCTTTGAGAAATGATTCTAATTCAAAGTCTAAGTTCAGGCCGAGGGGAGAAGGCGTTTTTAACTGATAAATCCAGTACGTCTGCTTTCTGGAAATTTGGGTTATTCTGCTCTCCCTTCTCCAATTCGAATTTGGGCATTCACTGACTTTACATATAAGAAAAACAAACATATAAGGCCTGCTGGATTTTGACCGTGAACCAATAAAAATGGTTCAACACACTGTGCGTTTTCACCCCGTTCTTGATGTTATTAATGTGTTCCGCTAATCTTCTTTTTAGTGACCTGCTAGTTCTTCCTACATATTGCAGGCCGCAGGAGCACTCGAGGAGGTATATCACATGGTCACTACTACAATTAATAAAAGATCTTATTTTGCATTCCTCATTGGTCACGTTTGATTTGAATGTTTTTCTGCTGCACACCCCTTACAGTTGGTACAGACATGGTAACCATTCAAACCTTTTATCCAATTCTTGGATTCCTTAGCCTTAATCTGACTTGGTGCCAAGACTTTTTTTTTTTTAAATTTGGTGCTCTCTTGAAGATGATTCAGGGATTTTGTGGAAGGATTGTTTTTAAATGCTCGTCTCTCAATAATATTCCCCAATGTTTTTTTAAGACTTTTTTTTTTTTTTTTCAGGGCCATAGCATTATACTCTGTTATGAAAGAAATTGTGAGATTCTCTTCAGTACTCACATCTTTTATTTTATTTTCTATAATTTTCCCTCTATCAGCAGCTTCTATTTTCTCATAGGCCGTTTCTATTAATTTTCTCTTCATAGCCTCTATTGAGAAACATAATTTTTAATTCACCAGCTTGCTCTATAAATGTCTTTTTTTGTGAGCAGTTTCTGCATAAGCGGGAAAATTGGCCAAGGGGGATATTGCTGATCCACTTCGGATCATGATGGCTTGATGCCAATAGAAAGTTATTTACATCAGTAGGTTTGTGTAATGTTCTTGTATGAATTTTATTATTTTCAATGAAAATCACCAAATCCAAAAAATTGATTGATGTATGATTTATCTCACATGTAAATTTCAGGTTCAACGGGTTATTGTTGATGTGCAAAATGAAGTTATCCAAATCATCTTGAGTGACGCTCCAAATGAACAACACGCTGTCTATGAAACGGCGAGACAGCACCAGATTCGCACCAATTGGGTTGCCGAACCATATGTAGTCGCGTTCCCACATGCCCATAAAGATCTTCTCGTAGCTTGGTGCAAATCTGGTGCTTATCACCATTGCACAGACCTGTAGGAAAAAGTCCCAGTTGAAGCTGAAATAATTATGTTCTAAGATTAACATAATCACATCTAGCAGAAAGATGATTAGATCTTCATGTATTTCTCGATCTTGCTCTAGAATACGTTTAACAGCTTCTCGTCCCAGTTGATGATCTATCACAGTATATAGTGACGTCACACGTACCCCATATATAGTGAGGCTGCCATCTTATATCTTTCAATTGATCCAATACGTGAATCGTATCCCTTATGTATGAGGGTAATTGGATAAAATATGTATGCAGAAAGTGATCTATATACTATGATAAATTAGTTGTCATGGACGAGATGCCGGACCCTATAGGTCTCCCTGGGGGATGTGTCTGATTCTTACGCAGCTTCGGAATGAAGTAAAAAATAGGGATTTTAGGATCCTGTCTATCTAAGAAATCGAATTCTTTTTTTATCAATACATTACTTGCTCTTCCTAATTCTAGCAGATCACTTATTGCTTCCCTATATTCATTAGTTAGATTACTTTCAAGGTTTTGATAAGTAATTGTGTCTCCCAGTAATCTGACTGCTTCCTACATGTAATAATGTATGCATGGTCCATTACTACAATTCCTCCACCCTTGTCCGCCATTTTAATGACGATATCCTTATTGGATTCTAGGGATTCCACACATTCTCTCTCCTCTCTGCTCAAATTATTATTCCTGTTTTTAAAACCGTTTACTTCCTTTTCAAAATCCTCAATGATCATTTTTGTGAAAGTCTCCACAAAATTCCCTCGGCAAAAACTGGGATTAAATGTAGATTGTGCCCTAAAAGGTGAATATGCTTCCTCCAATGGTAAGACATCACCCAAAATCGGACTACTTAAACTCGTATTTGCTGACCTACCAATATCAATCACAGATCTGCTTATAGCAACCCTCATGAAAAACATTTTAAGGGAAAGTTTTCTCACAAATTTGTGAGTATCAATAAACAGTTCAAACATATTGGTGTTTTTTTGTGGGTCCAGATGATAGTCCCTTACTGAGCACTCTTTCCTCATTCTTTGTTAGTGAGTACTTACTGATATTTATTACATTATTATTTAATATTGGCTGTTTGTGTACTGTTTTTTTTCTTTTTCCTTCCCCTCTTTCCCCTGAATCTTCTCCTCCTCTCTGGTCTGGTTCTCTCCCTGTCCTCTATATTGTCTCTCCAACTGTCTCTCCTCTCTCCCCCCCATAAAAAAGGAGACTGTTCTCTCCTAATCTGATGCCTATGCATATCTATTCTATCGCTCACATTTGGGCGTTTGTGACGGTTCAGGGGATTCCTTCCCCTGCTTGTACCCCTGACGTCACCCTCGCTGCCCCTTCTCCTGACAAACTCCCTTCTTGTGACCGCTCCTGTCCTCCCCCGGCAGCCTCTGAAGCCGTTCCGTTGCCACGACGCGCGCCCCGCAGGCCTCGCACACCCGCGCGGTCCCCGAGCCCCTGCTATGACGTTCCCCGCTTCAAGTCCCCCTCGGTGGCTACTCCCATTCCCATACCTCCGGTGGCAGTTGCCTCCATTCCTTCTCTCCCCGCTGCAGGTGTCCCCACGGCGCGGCGCTCCGCGCGCCTCGTGACGCAGCCTGTGCGCTCGCACCCTCAGATTACAGAGGGCGTGCGCACACGCTCCTCTTCTAGAATTCCCGATGTCTTGAATCCTCCTCTCATGCCCTGCAACAATCTCCCTCATTGGTTCCCCGGTCTCCTCCTCCTCACCTATCCCTGCTGTCTCCATCTTCACTCTCTGTTCCTCCTCTCTCTCCCATTGGTGGTCCCTTCTTTATAACCCCTGTCTGTCCTTTCTATCATTGCTCTGCATAGCTTCTGTTATCCCTGTGTGTGCAGTCCTATGCTTTGCTCTCTCTGTGTTCCAGCCTGTTCCTGCTTATCTCTGGATTTCCCTGGTTTGACCCCTGATCGTCCTGGACTACTCTGCTCTCTGTTGCCCTTGAACGCTGCTTACGAACTCTACCTTGCTGACCTCTGTAACCCCTTGACTCGGCTTACGAACTTGACTACTCTACTCTCTGGATCCCTGGACTCTGGCGCACGGACACCACTATTCTTATGCTTAAACCATCAAGACGTTGCAAGTATACTAACTAATCTTCCAACAGGCCCAGCAACGCCATACCACTCTCCGGGCTTGCCCCCACTGCTGTGGGTGTGTGGTAATACCGTTCCCACCTCAGTATTGGGGTCTTGCCAGGTCTGCGGGCATACAGGCGTGACAGCATTGATATATTGATATATGTATACGCGGGGGAGAGGGGAAAGGACAGCGATCCAAGCAGGCAGCTCCACCGCCTCCCCCTGCCCGCCAGCGACTGCGCAGCCACCATTGCCCGCCCCCGTGCCCATCTCCCGCACCAACTGACTGGGTGGGTGGGGGACAGTGACTGGGTGGGTGTTAGATAGTGACTTTAGACAGTGACCAAACAGTGACCTTGACAGTGACTGGGTGGGAGACAGTGGGTGGGTGGCTGGGAGACGGTGACAGTGACTGGGTGGGTGGGAGACAGTGACTGGGAGACAGTGACTGGGTGACAGTGATTGGGTGGGTGACAGTGACTGGATGGGTGACAGTGGGTGGGAGAGAGTGACTGGGTGACAGTGACTGGGTGGGTAGGTGGGTGACAGTGACTGGGTGGGTGACAGTGACTGGGTGGGTGACAGTGACTGGGTAGGTGGGTGGGTGACAGTGACTGGGTGGGTAGGTGGGTGGGTGACAGTGACTGGGTGGGTGACAGTGACTGGGAGGGTGGGAGACACTGACTGGGTGGGAGAGGGTGACTGGGTGACAGTGACTGGGTGGGTGACAGTGACTGGGTGGGTGACAGTGACTGGGTGGGTGACAGTGACTGGGTGGGTGACAGTGACTGGGTGGGTGCCAGTGACTGGGTGGGTGCCAGTGACTGGGTGGGTGACAGTGACGGGGTGGGTGACAGTGACGGGGTGGGTGACAGTGACGGGGTGGGTGACAGTGACGGGGTGGGTGACAGTGACGGGGTGGGTGACAGTGACGGGGTGGGGTGACTTACCTTGCCGCCGGACGCTTTCACCTGCTGCCCCCGATATCCCCGCGGCAGCTGCCCGGGACGGGAGGTGGGATTGGGGGCGCGGGAGGTGGGGCATGGGAGGTGAGCTCAAGGGGAACGCGGGAAGCTGGCCGTGGGGGGAAACGGGCCGCAGTAGGAGCTGGTACTTCCTCCTCCGTCCCACGTTGGGAGCGGGGGGGGAGCCCCTGCTTGCCCTGCGCATGCGCGCGGGACCGCAGGGGAATCGCGCCAATTTTTTTCAACTTGAGCATGGGGGGGCACCGCGCGGTCAGACTCGCTGCGACCCGGCAATTTTGGTTCCGTGGCCCAGTGCCGGGTCGCGACCCACCATTTGGGAAACGCTGACCTAGTTGTCTCTCACATTACATTTATAGTATGTTGTTCATTATATTGGACGTATATTAAGTCAGATTATATGTATTCCTTCCCCCCTTTGGGAAAATAGCTAAATTTAGTTCATTTATGAATGATGTATGAATTGTTCAAATTGAAATATTTCTATGTATGACCATAAGTCCATTATAATGTCTGTATGTATTGTGTATATTATCAATAGGCATTTTTTAATTATTTGATTACATTACTGCATTGTGTCAGTTGTTGTAGAATGATGCAGGATTAAGGTTTAGTCCATTGAAGTATGATGAGTAGTCCCTTATATAATACAGTTATCTGCATTATAGTCTTGTTTGCAACATTATCTTGTAATGGATAATTAATAGACATCATCTGTAAGGACTTTAAAAGGATGAGGTTCCCACTACATTGGAATACCCCTGACGAAGCGCACAGTGGTCCGGGAAACGCGTAGGGTCTTGTGCGCATGTGCGGAAGTAAAGCAAGCAGGCTGATCGCATAACCCTTGGAGCCGGCAAGGAGAGAGGAGGTCAAAGGAAAGCCCCGTCTCAACTACACTGCAGAGGAGCGATGCTGATCCAGGCAGAACCCTGAGGGAACGTAACCACGTGCTGAGGTCACAGCAGGCGAACGCGGAAGTGGTTAGGAAGCAGTGTAGGCGAAGTGGGGACTTTAATCAAGAGATCCTGCCTTCCTTACGACCGGGAAAAAGGGACTGGTAACGGCTTTAAAGATTCACACCGCATATTTGTATGTGGGAATCCGTGAGTGAATTTCCAATTGTCTGTTTTATGTGATATTTTAAGTTAAGATTTTTTTAAACGTTGTTGTTCAATGGATATTTTTAATTTCTTTTTCATGTGATACATGTGGCCATAAGAATCGTCCTACACTCAAGTCTATGTTGAAGAAGTATATAAGCTAAGTTAATAGGATATATTCTCTATACTTGCATGTATGTATGTATGGATCTACTACTCTGCACAATAGAGTATACTGTATGTGTATTTTTGAACACTACAGATAAATCCGGATTAAGGGTGGTTCTTCTTTGAGTCATAGGTGGAGTAACACTTTTACCAAGATCAGGTGTAATAAAGAACATGGAATGCAAAGGATTGTATATACACTTTCCTATATCGCAGAATTTTTCATGTAAGGGGTGCACATCCAGGTGATTGAAGGACAAAGTGTGTCTCTTAAACACTTTATTGAAGCAATATTGTATTGTCTTTTCTTTATATACATTGGAGAACAACTGCACGAATATCCAGGATCCAAGCGCCAAGGAGGACTTTCCATCTTCAAAATACACTATTTTTATGTCATATATGCTATATAAGGCTGAGTTTATAGTGGCGTAGTGCTTGCTGATGCGCGCTGAGCATATATTCAGAGACCCATTATATGTTATGGTGCCATTCTGAGTGAAAGCTTCCGCTTGCTTGCTCACGCTTGCTGAACCTCGCTCAGCTTCCAGCTACAGGCAAATCTGTGTTTCTGTGCTTGCTGGAGTGGAGGTGCGGTCACGTGACCGAACAACCTCCAATCAGAGCGCAGCACAGAAATCTTACACCCGAGAGCGGCCATTGTTCCCTCCGCTCCCCGTTCCCTCCGCTCCCCGTTCCCTTCGCGGTCGCACTAATTAAAAAAATTAAAAAAACAAAAAAAGGCCGCCGCTCACCCGATCGGGAGGAGGAGGGAGGTGCCCCCTTCTGCCCCGGTTCCCGTGGCTGCCTGCCTGCCCGGGGCGGGTGATGGAGGGGGGGGGGAAGCGGGTAAACAGTGCTCCCCCCCTCTGCCCCGGTTCCCATGGCTGCCTGCCTGCCCGGGGCGGGTGATGGAGGGGGGGGGGGAAGCGGGTAAACAGTGCCCCCCACCCTCTGCCCCGGTTCCCGTGGCTGCCTGCCTGCCCGGGGCGGGTGATGGAGGGGGGGGGGGGGTGTTGCGGCCACCGGGGGGGGACCGGAGCATTGGTGGGAGCGGTCTCGTTGTCCCCCTTCAGCCCCGATCCCCGTGGCTGCCTGCCCGGGGCGGGTGACGGAGGGGGTGTGTGCGGCTGCTGGGGGGGGGGTGTCCCGGAGCAGTGGTGGGAGCGGGGTGGTGTGCGGTCGGCCCCTGGGGCGAGGGCGATGGAGGCGAGGAGCCGGATGCTCTTGTCTCTTCCCCTCCCACTTTGTGTGTGTGTGAAAGAGTGTGTGTGTGTGTGTGTGTGTGTGTGTGTGTATGGGAGTGTGTGTGTGTGTATGGGAGAGTGTGTGTGTGTGTGTGTGTGTGTTGGTGCAGTGAGTGTGTGCAGTGTGCTGTGTGTGTGCAGTGTATGCAGTGAGTGTGTGCAGTGTGCTGTGAGAGTGCTGTGTGCTGGTGCTGTGTGTGTGTGCATTGTGCTGTGTGTGCAGTGAGTGTGTGCAGTGTGCTGTGAGAGTGCTGTGTGCTGGTGCTGTGTGTGCTGTGAGTATGTGTAGTGAGTGTGTGCAGTGTGCTGTGTGTGTGCAGTGTATAATTTTTTTTTTTAATTCAGGGTCCATATATATATAAATATCCATTATATCCATGGATATAGGGGATATATATTAAATGAAATATATATATTTTATATATGATATATATATTTTGGATATATCTATATATATCCTATATATATCATACATATATATACACATACATACCCATCACAAAGATCCCTGTCCCGCCTCCCGACCCGCCTCTGCCCACAAGCCCCACCTATCAGAGCACACGCTCTGTCTGATGGGCAAGAACATGAAAAGCAGCCGCTTGGTAAAGCGGGAGGTGAGCATCAGCAAGCATCAGCGCTGGAGAGCACAGCCACTCTCCACTATAAACTCAGCCTAAGATATCACTATACATGCTACAATACTGTTAGGAACTGACTCATACTCATTCATTATCCGGAGAAATGCTTACAGTAGTTGATATATTGTGTGATCAACACTAGTTAATGTGTTTTCTTTTTGAGCCATTTTATTTATTCATTATAAAATTATTATAAAAAAATTATAAAAAATTATAAGATTATAAAAAATAGTAACATAGATGATGTACAATGAAAAAAGTGCATATTAACCCTAACAAAGTTCATGATTAAAATAAATATGGTCAGTTCATGTCTAACGGCTTTCTATCCTGTCTGACAAATTATTGTTTTCTGACTAAAATTACCTTTTTTGGAGTGAAATTGCATGAGTTGATGAGCGTGAAGTGATATACAGGTAATAACGAATGCACAACTTTACCTTTGCAACTTCGAAGTAGTTTGTAGTCCAGTGCGATGGATTGCAGTTTCCCCAGTGTATTTCTCCATTTCTGTTCGTATGGTGATCTAAAATCTGTCTCTTCCATTCTGCGCACACTGAACAACCAGGCTGGAACTTGCAGGAGAAAACAATGAAGGAATCAAATAAAGTCCCATCGTTCCGCCAATTTTTTTGGTGACGAGGGACGCTGAAGTCAGAGTATTTTAAACACGATCTATGACATTTTGTCGTCGCTGGGACAATTAGCCTCCATGCATTAACCCCTTTAGTTGGACCTGAAACTTTGGATTTCTTTTGTGCTTTCTCCCTTTTCTTGCACGCACGCGCACAGACACACAAAAAAACTTTGTTAAAGTGTATTAAGGTTTGAAAGCAAACCCTTAAAGTATGGAAATTTCGAAATTAAAGTGTCACGCAAACTTAAGAACTGCATTGCCAAGATACGGTGAGCCATTTAAAGTGAGCTTTTAAGTGACAAGTTATAGTTAGACTAAAGTTAATATACTTACTTTCTTCATGCAAGACCAATAACCTCAGCTGGTATGACATGGATCTAATTGCATTCTCTTCACAGGTATGTTCCTGATGTGCAAGCCCTGTTTAAAAGATTGGCTCTGGCCTCTAGCATTGATATAAGTTAGTATGTTTGAATATCAAAAGGTGGTTTCCCCCCCCCCCCTCCCCATCTTAACTCTGTGCTGTTAATTGACCAACTGGAACAAGCTGATTTATTGGGGAGGGGGAGGGTCATGTGACTGCTATAGCTGTATAAATCTAATACTCTTCCTGCATTTGCAGGAACTGCATTGCCAAGATATAGTGAGCCATTTAAAGTGTGCTTTTAAGTGACAAGTTATAGTTACAGTAGACTATAGTTTGACTAGAGGTGACTGGGGACTGCATCTTTCTGCAAACTCTTTACTCACGACAACAAACGGTAAGCTATTCAGATCACACTATGATCCCATGCTTGTTATCCTGCATATTTTAACCCCCCACCCCTTTACAACTGCTTTCACTGCAGCCTCTCCCAAAACTGACTGCACAAAACACTGAAAACCTGAACTGACTCTAGCATTGCAATGCAGCAAAACATTTGACAAGGAACAGGCACACCACTGCTGTTTAGTCTGCACACACTCACTTTGCTTACAACAGCTCCTTGCAGCACTGCCTACCTCTGGCAAAATGAACCTGCTCTGTATCTTAACATTTTTCTTTCTGCTGACCTCATGGAGATGTTACTCTCTCTATACACTACAAACTTCTCCATCCTGGCCCACACCCAACATCACCATACACCCTGGACTACTCAAAAGCCTTGCACTATCTACTGAATGTTGGTGGAGAGCTCTAAAAACCAGCACACCAACCACTGCTCACTCTAATGGCAAACACCACAAATTTACAACCTCCAAACAACTACCCAAATTCCTACTCGTACTGTTACTCTCCTTAGCAGGTGATATTGAACCTAACCCAGGTCCTCCCATTTCAACTCTGTCCAATGGCCCTGAGAATTCCACCTTTAAATTCCAAAAAGGGCTATCTGTCGCCCATATAAATATCCGGAGCCTGCTGCCCAAACTGGACAAACTAAGGGCATGGTGCCTTATGCATAAACCCAAAGCCATCATTCTTACAGAAACATGGCTATCCCCTAAAACCCCTGATGCAAATATCGCCATTCAGGGATACTCCATTTTTAGGAGAGATAGGTCAAAGAGAGGAGGAGGGGTGTTATTTTATATTGCAGACACATTACAATTTACACTGTTAAATTACCCACCAAGCCCACCCTCTTATGAAATCCTAGTTGGCAAAATCTGCCTCCCCTTTTCTAAGCCCATCTTGCTTGCTGGCATCTACCGCCCCCCTAAAGCCCCTCTACAATCCCTAACTGATATCACCCAATTTCTTGGCTCTATTTCCTCTCTGAATGAGAAGAGTGAGCTGCTAGTTCTTCAATTGGCTTGACCCTAAAAACCACAAAATCCAGATACAACTCAAGTCACTTAACCTATCGCAACTCATTTCCCAACCCACACGGATAAACCTGAAATCGCACAACCATTCCTTGCTAGACTGGATTCTCTCCTCAAACCCCAGCAGAATCCAATCCTCTGGCATACTTCCTGATATTTTCAGTGACCATGCAATAGTGTACTGTGTAAGGAAAATTAAACCGCCCTAAAGTTCTCACTAGAACATTTAAAAACTTTAACCCACAACAGTTTCTGGATGACCTTACCAACTGCCCATGGCACAGAATCGATTTAATTCCCGACCCTGATTCTGCGCTCGACTATTTCCAATCCGAGTTCTTAAAACTCTGTGATACTGTAAGGAATCCACTACTGGCTTTGACTATTGCCTTGCAGACCTGTGCAGTTGCAGGCTTCCTCTGGCAATCTATGGCACAGGTGCTGGCTCTCATTGCAGCTTCTGCCCTGTGCTGCTTCATTGGAGGAGTTCTCACACACCCTCCTCCTGTGATTGGATCTCCGCCCTTTATATTCTAGGCGTTGGCTCTGAACCAGCGCCGAGCATAACTATTCATTTCTCTATGTTACTGACTCTGCCACAAACCATCCCAGGCCTCTCTCCTAGTGTTCTTACCTTCAAGTTCCTGAGTATCCAGAGGCCTGGTCCTGGACGTCTGTGCTGAAGCGTTGTTGCTAGCACTGGCCTGCTGCTATTTCCTTGCAGTGGCCTACCCTGGACGTCTGTGCTGAAGCGTTGATGCCAGCACTGGCCTGCTGCTATATCCTTGCAGTGGCCTGCCCTGGACGTCTGTGCTGAAGCGTTGATGCCAGCACTGGCCTGCTGCTATTCTCCTGCAGTGGCCTACCCGGGACGTCTGTGCTGAAGCGTGTTGCCAGCACCGGTACCTGCTGCATTCTCTCCTAGCAGTGGCTACCCTTCCTTTCCTGCGGCTTGCTGCGATCCTCTTGCAGTGACCTGCCTTGGACTTCTGCGCTGAAGCGTTGGTTCTTCCCGACGCTGCCCTGCGGTGAACTTCGTCCAGCCTGCTGTCTCCTCCTGCTGAGATCGGCGTCATGGGCCGAGGCCGCTCCTCGCGCAGAAGCCACCCCCGCACTCACGTTCCTAAGCTGAAGCGGGGATCTCCTGACTTCCTGTTGCCGAACTCCTGCTTCATTAACGACGATGCTGCCTTCTCCAATCCTGACCCTGCGATGTACGACTACGAACTGCGCACTCCGGATCAGTCTGCGTGGACTAAGGTCGGTGATTATATAACCCCACCTCAGCCCCGCGGTCCGGTCCCGGTTTGTGGCGAGCAACGTCGTAACAGTATGCTCGGCCCATTAAAACCGGACCGCGCCGTGGCGGGGGATGGTAAATGTTTAACTGTACCTATGTCCCAGGCTGCGGACCAGTCCCTGTTTGAAAAACAGTATCTGTTTGAAAGACTGCCTCCACCTAATCTTGAATGTATGTATGAAGGGTTAACCCCTTCAGAAAGACTAACTCGTAAAGAAATACTTACAAGGTCTCAGGAATGTAGAGAGGTGAAGAAGATGTTACAAGCCCAGTACTCCCAACTACTCCTTCTTATGTCTACTCCAGGTCTTGAACCTGCGGATTTTGGGGTACCGGCTCAGGCTATAGACACCACCCTTAAATTATTCCTGGAATTTGACAAAAACATAAGCGAGCGTGAACCTCTACTTGCTGCCCACGCACAGACTATTCACAAACCCTTTTCTGTCAGTTCTGTTGCTAAACCTGTGGGGGTACCTCTCTCTCCTAAGAATGGTCAAACCATTTCTCTGTCGCTGCCCGCTAAGGAAGAAGCTGCCACGCTCCCTAATCCCGAGTTAACCTCCCTAAATTCTGTCTCTGAGGTTATTTCGGTCTTAACCCCTGCTAGTCAGGCTTATGCGTCCCCCACTGTAAATCCCTGCAGTCCCCAGGTCAGTGTGTCTTCCCTAGCACCAGAGAATGAATCCTGTTTGCCCTCTTTTCCTAAACCAAAAATTCTAAGCTCTGTGTCCAAGGTTTTTTCTGTATTAACCCCTGCTAGTCTGCTCTGTGAGGTCCCTACTGCTAACCCTAGTATTCCGCAGTCTATTGATAGGTCCCTAGGGCAAGAGGCAGAACCCCCTATGACCCCACTCTCGGAGACTAGCTTCTATTTCTCTGATTCTCAGGTACAGAGTAATTTAACCCTTGGGGTTTTTCCTATGTTAACCCCTGCAGGTCAGCCCTGTGAATCTTCCTTGGTAGATCCCTTTAGTTCGTCAGTCAGGGACACCTCCTTAGCCTCAGAGGATCAACCCCTTTTGTCCTCTGACTCGGCTAAAATTCTCGGGGCTATGCCCCCTGAACTTTCGACAAATATACTGGCTCCAGTAAAAAGTATTCTGGAGCCGTTTGTTTCTCTAAACCTGTTCGCAGAATCCCTACTCCTAGGTATTTCACTCACCCCATCTGCCACTCAGAGAGCTGAGACCCCTGCTTCTGAGCATAGACCCCTTTTCGTGGAATCTGTTGTCGTTTCTGATGTCCCAGACACTCTTTCCCAAATACCCACTTCAGAGGCCAGCACAGTCGTGGTTGCCCCACTTGCACTGTCTGAGTTCTCCTTTTCTCAAATCCTAGGGTTTAAAACGAACAGTACATATTATGCTCCTTTCCAAGTGACCCCTACTGAGATCAGCGTATCTGCTGTTGCTCTCTCAGTACCATTAAAGTTAGGGCCCTTCTTTTTGAAGGATCAGGCTATCAAGTTTGAGACTCCCTTTATCCCTGACTTTGTAAATCTGCAGTCCCTTCTCACTGTAGTTAAAAGTTCTCCAGCAGCCGCTGAGTTAAGCTTTGCCGCTGTCAAATCTTCTGTTATAGAAGCAACCTTGCCTAGCTTACTTCTGTCTGTCCTATCTGTGATGCCTATCATCTTTACTAAAATTTCTGTTTTGCAAGGTATTTCTCCTATTAAATCTGTGATACCTGCAATTCCTTTAATCAGTTCCAAAACCCCTGTCACTAAGTCTCCCATGGAGTCTGATGCCCTCACTAGGGATTCTCAGGGACCCAATTCTGTAACAAGCAAGATATCCCTTGTGTCTGTTGGAGAGTTTACCCCAGTTTCTCTCACGGATCATGCCACAGCCTCCGGGATGATTAAAAATGACTTTAAGTCTGGGATGCCCATTCCTGTAATAATACTGTTTCACGCTGATTCGCCCACAGTATTCGGGGTATCCACTACTGACTGTATGTCTACTACCACGAACTCAGGGGTATCGCATTTGGAACGTTCCCTTTTTTCAGAAGATCCCGTCTTTAAAATTGACTTATTTTTCTCTGTGTCTTCCACAATACTTGGGGTACTTGCTATTGACTGTCCTGTCCCAAA
The DNA here is from genome assembly GCF_040206685.1 of Ascaphus truei. Lineage (NCBI taxonomy): Eukaryota > Metazoa > Chordata > Amphibia > Anura > Ascaphidae > Ascaphus > Ascaphus truei. The sequence goes on from NC_134485.1 coordinate 162,963,080, forward strand.
ACTAGGGTTACCTCTCAAAAAGGTGCCTGGAGCTACCGATGTTAAAGACCCTATGTTTAAAACAGTAACAATTTGCATTGCTTCTCCCACAGTATCATGTGAGACCTGGGTACCTGGGACCTCCACTCCGAAGCCAAGCTCTAGTTCTCTGTCTTCTTTCTCTGTGTTGGAGACACCAAGACTTTTTTCCCTAAGGTTGATGCACCGCGTAACCGCCTGCCTTGTTTTTTGGATAAAATCTGTTTTCTCAACTTTCAAACAGACTCCTTACTCGCAGGTCTCTGTGCGGTGCCCAAAGTGCCCGTTCTGTATGGCAATTGGCCTCTCCCTAAGACGAAGACACCCTTACTGGACCTCGTCGCTTTACCTGAAGCGTCCGTTCCTGTTCTCTATGGGTCCACTATGGGTATAGACATGCTTATTATGTCCTTCGCCAAAGCCACAAATTCGGATTTCATTCTCTCTAAAGATCACAAACCAAAGGAAGCGGATCCTTCTTCAACTGCCAGTACCATGACCAAGAGTTGCATACACACTGCTACAGACTCTCGCAAATTGCTTGGGATAGCAACCCTGCTTGGTATCAAAAGTACCGCTGCAATAGTGTGTAGTGAACCCTCCCGCCCCATTCCCTTGCTAACCACCACCCGGAATTCCTTGGAAGCTAAAGACTCTCGCAACTTCCTCCGTGCTGATTTCACCAAAGACATTGCCTTCTCTGAAGGTCCCTCTGCCATTTTTGTCCGACAATCTGTGTCCTGTGTCCCGTACTCTTGGACTATTACTATGCACCGGACACCTGGCTACTGTCCTTCCGATGTTCCCATTCCGGAGCCCTCAGGTCCCATTGTCCATGTACCAAGAACTGCAGTACCACCGCTGTCTTTCATGGCACTCGCCAATGTACATCTGGATTGTGGACCTAATTCTCGCCGGAGACACTTCAGGAACAACTCAATGTCTCCCAGACCTATGAATGGTCCTGTTCACCCAGGCTTCTCACCCAGTGGTGGGGGTACTGTAAGGAATCCCAACAAACTATGGGCTTTCAACGCCACCTCTCGCCTAAGGAGGTTTAGGAACAATTCCATGTCCCCCAAATCTGTGATGGATCTTGTTCGTCCGGAGGTCTCACCTGAAGGGGGGGGTACTGTAAGGAATCCACTACTGGCTTTGACTATTGCCTTGCAGACCTGTGCAGTTGCAGGCTTCCTCTGGCAATCTATGGCACAGGTGCTGCCTCTCATTGCAGCTTCTGCCCTGTGCTGCTTCATTGGAGGAGTTCTCACACACCCTCCTCCTGTGATTGGATCTCCGCCCTTTATATTCTAGGCGTTGGCTCTGAACCAGCGCCGAGCATAACTATTCATTTCTCTATGTTACTGACTCTGCCACAAACCACCCCAGGCCTCTCTCCTAGTGTTCTTACCTTCAAGTTCCTGAGTATCCAGAGGCCTGGTCCTGGACGTCTGTGCTGAAGCGTTGTTGCCAGCACTGGCCTGCTGCTATTTCCTTGCCGTGGCCTACCCTGGACGTCTGTGCTGAAGCGTTGATGCCAGCACTGGCCTGCTGCTATATCCTTGCAGTGGCCTGCCCTGGATGTCTGTGCTGAAGCGTTGATGCCAGCACTGGCCTGCTGCTATTCTCCTGCAGTGGCCTACCCGGGACGTCTGTGCTGAAGCGTGTTGCCAGCACCGGTACCTGCTGCATTCCCTCCTAGCAGTGGCTACCCTTCCTTTCCTGCAGCTTGCTGCGATCCTCTTGCAGTGACCTGCCTTGGACTTCTGCGCTGAAGCGTTGGTTCTTCCCGACGCTGCCCTGCGGTGAACTTCGTCCAGCCTGCTGTCTCCTCCTGCTGAGATCGGCGTCATGGGCCGAGGCCGCTCCTCGCGCAGAAGCCACCCCCGCACTCACGCTCCTAAGCTGAAGCGGGGATCTCCTGACTTCCTGTTGCCGAACTCCTGCTTCATTAACGACGATGCTGCCTTCTCCAATCCTGACCCTGCGATGTACGACTACGAACTGCGTACTCCGGATCAGTCTGCGTGGACTAAGGTCGGTGATTATATAACCCCACCTCAGCCCCGCGGTCCGGTCCCGGTTTGTGGCGAGCAACGGCGTAACAGATACCCATGCTCCACGACGAAAAATAAGGGTACGGGGGGCCCACCTTCCATGGGTTACACCTGACCTTATTGCACTCTACCAGCTCAGGGATACCTTCTGGAAAAGCTACAAAGTAACTGGCACTACCAAGGATCTCAATCACTACAGATGCACGCGAAACATGTGCACAAGGCAAACAAGGCATGCAAAAGCACAATATTACTCTGACAATCTCCACCAAAATACAACAAACCCAGCTAACTTCTGGAAGGTTATCAACAATATATTCCAGCCTCCTAACCATCAACAACCAAGTAAAATCACTAAGGGGGATATTACTCTGACAAACCCCACTGACATTGCAAATGCATTCAATGATTACTTTGTGGGGTGTGCCACTAACTTATTAGCAAAACGCAGCCCAAACCACAAACCTGAATCTCATCCTGGGAGTACCCCTATAGTCCCACCCCCACCCAACACTGCCCACAATTTTCAATTTGGCCCAGTATCTGAAGAGAAGATTATACAAGCGCTCCTTAAACTAAAACTAAGCAGCCAATGTGGACCTGACTTACTACAATCTAGGTTCCTACGACTTGGTGCCCCAGCCATTGCCAAACCAATTGCGTCCATAGTCAACTCTATCCTGTCTGCAGGCCATATCCCTAAGAGCTGGAAAACTGCCAGAGTTGTCCCAATCTTCAAAAGTGGGGACAAAAACACTGTCTCAAACTACAGGCCAATCTCACTTCTCCCAATTCTATCCAAAGACATGGAAAAATGTGTCCACTCCCAATTAAGCGATTTCTATACCAAGACAAATTTCCCTAGCCAATTCCAATCTGGGTTTCGTCCCAAACACTCCACCGTAACTACCCTGCTAAAAGTTTGCAATGAAATCCAGTGTGGAATGGAACGGGGACAACTCACTGGTGCAGTATTCCTAGATTTTGCAAAGGCTTTTGACACAGTTGATCATGCTATCCTGCTTAACAAACTCCAGAGCTCTGGAATAGGGAAGCATGCTTTAAACTGGTTTCAGTCCTACCTATCAGGAAGATCCCAACATGTGTCCATCTCAGGCTCTAACTCCAACCCCCTGGATATCACCTGTGGTGTCCCGCAAGGCTCTGTTCTGGGGCCCCTACTCTTCTCAGTGTTCATTAATGATCTTCCCACAGCTTGTAAGGAAGCCTCAATACACATGTATGCAGACGACACAATCCTATATGCACACAGCCATAGCCTCTCCTTCAACACATACTTCAGTCTGACTTTTTGAGACTCGAAAACTGGATTTCCCAAAACAAACTGTTTTTAAACACTGACAAGACTGTAACAATGGTATTTGGGACCAAGACTACATTTTTAAAGCTTCCAGTGACTGAGCTCCTGATTAGAACCAACACGAACACCACCCTAACCCCTGTCACTAGTTTTAAATACCTGGGCTTATGGTTTGACTCCCACTTAACATTCGGGATGCACATTGATACCCTGACAACCAAGACCTATGCCAAACTAGGGGTACTTTACAGGAACAAATCTTCCCTAAGTCTCCTGGTCAGAAAGCGTATCGCACAGCAGATGCTAATGCCAATTATTGACTATGGAGACATAGTATATGGCTCGGCACCTCAAACCCACCTTAGCAAACTTGACACCCTCTACAATTCAATTTGTCGTTTTGTTCTCCAATGCAACTACAACACACATCACTGCGATATGCTCAAAGAACTAGATTGGTCATCACTAGAATCTAGGCGCAAAGTTCACCTTTCCAGTCTTGCCTTTAAATTCTTCATGGACAAGCTACCCAGCTATCTGAACAAGCTCCTCCCCCCTACCACTTGCAGCACTTATCACCTGAGATCAGACTCCAAAAGACTGTTCATGGTCCCAAGGCTCAACAAAGTATCCGGACGTTCCTCCTTCTCCTACCGTGCACCCCAAAACTGGAACAACCTACCAGAGACTCTCACATCCACCACCAGTTTAAGTTCTTTCAAATCTAAGGCTGTCTCACATTTTAATCTGGTCTGTAACTGTTTCATACGCCCATAATATATATTTTCTGTAACTGTGCATGCAATGTCTTGTATATAATGTATACCCTGTTCATTTATGTAACTGAATTTGTAACCATGTATTATTTGTTTTACTCTGTGCCCAGGACATACTTGAAAATGAGAGGTAACTCTCAATGTATTACTTCCTGGTAAAATATTTTATAAATAAATAAATAAAATAAATAACTTCCCCCATGCTTTGGTGATGTAATCACAAATTGCATGATCCCATCCTAATATGTGGAATGCAGCCCCAAAGAACCAGGCTTCTCCGATCCATTTCTCCCCCAGTCCGCTACTGAAACTTCAGGCTTTTCTGGACCCTTCTTCCCCACCTCCCAAGCATCCCCCTCTTTGTTTTTTGTCCCCTCCCGCAACCCAGAAACATGGAGCCTCAACAATCCCTTGCTCCCCAAGCATATGGTTGCTCTGATCCCTTTCTCCTTTCACCCCACAAGCATTAGGTTTCTAAGGTGCCTTTCTCCACCCGCCAACCAGAAGCATTAGGCATGTCCAATCCCTTCCTCTTCCTTATAACAGGCTTCTCCAGTGTGTTTCTCACTCCGCCCCTTGAAGATGTATATATATATACACAAACACACACACACACACACACACAAACTCACGTGTGTCCGTATATATACATAAACACACGTGTCGGTCTATGTGGGGACCATGTTATATGGTTTTGAAGTAAAAGGTGTGTGCTCATTTGTATGTCATTTCCCAGAATCCCCTGCTGCAGTGGAAGTACTGTGTGCTGGGTGATAATGGTGAAAGAAAGGGTTGCAGACCAGTCTAAGACATGCAAAAGAGCATACAGTAATATTTCCAATATTTCCATTCTCTCTCTCTCTCAGAATCTACTATACCATCAGTCTGTTGCAGGTATTTTGTGTGTATATATACCCCGGAAGAAGTCGTATTAGCGACGAAACGTACGTTGGGTTAGCAGGCACTGCCTGGTGCCAATATATATATGTATATGTATATGTATATGTATATGTATATGTATATATGTGTGTATATATATATGTATATATATATATTATACACACACACACACACACACTTTATCACTGGATGTATTCAGCGTCTGCTCAAGTCGCTCCCTGAAAATATTTACCCATACCTGGATCCATCTGGCTCATGAGATACCATCTGATGCTATATATATGACCCTGATAACTATGATCTAGTTTTCCTTACAGACTGAGTCTGCCTAATCCATTCAGAGCACTAGATATCTGCCTATGGTGTACTCTGATAAATACATAGGTATCCTTACTTCGACTCACTCGATCTAGTAATAGCAATTAGACCATATAACTAACCATACTATAGATCTAATCAGGGCACATATATTCTATAGCGTGCAGAAGTATAGCACGCAGGTAAACCACCCTTTCCTCAATAAAGACCCGTTAATACACCAACGCGCATATTGACAGCAACACACGAAGCATTTCATGCTGAGTCAGCATACACAACAAACGCGGGAGGGAGCAAGCAGCACGTGGTGTGCCTCCTCTTAGCCACAAGCAAAATATGTGTGCACGCTGACTTTGTCAACACTATATTTGCCAAACACCAAGCAAGGGTAGAAAACGATGCTTTTACCACACACTCTAGGGTCCTGTGATAAAGTGATCATTTGCGATATGTACCACATCTTTAACCTCATAATGTATACGAGTGCATAATAAAGATATCTCCTCCACGTCTCTTACACTACCTCTGGTAATAATGCTCACAATTCCAAGGGTACATCTTGAGCCAGAATATTATTTGATATATAAAAACTATATTCTTTTGGTTCCTAGGATCTCAACCTACTTAACACCAATACAGTGTGATCAAGGTATAGCTGACGGAATTTATGTTAATGCGCTTGAACTTCACATTGACAATATACAGTGTCAATACGAACAAATACTAAGGAATAGCATAAAACTGTCAACAGAACCAATGACCAGAATTCTGACTCATAGTAACAGCATGTGAAAGGTGCAATGAAGCTTTCTCTGATACTTACTGAGAATGGACACACACGATAAGCATCAACCAGTCAATACAGTCCCGAGAATCCAAGCACTTGAGTATAAGTATCAGGAAAACAAGACGTAACTCTCAACGGGTAGCTCTCACCAATAGATGGCGCTCACGAGGAGAATGTAAAGAAATTAATTTGCCATTATCTCTCTCTGACTCAAAAGGTGTTCACACACACCTACGTGAGGTTTAACTTGGATCTGGTACAAAATACTTTGAATGCAAATAGGTCTCCAGACCAAATAGAGAACCTAAAGGCAAATAGAAGTACATAGCAGCATTCTAGTGCTACAGTAGGTACGCCAACACAGCACCGATAGCAACATACTAATGCTTGATACATCCTAGCAGCACTGATATAATCTGGAAGTTGGTAGGCTTAATACTGAAATCATCTGCTGTGCTTCGTAACACAGCACTGGCCCTTAGAAATGTAATTGCCAAAACACTTTTTACCAACTACAAAGGAATAGCTATCAGAAGGTACTTACCTGACTGCTAGGTCAACAGTAGAACTGCAGCACTTCTCTGAAGGCTTTTTTGAATCTGCTATCCCACTTTACATTTAGAAGTGGTAAATATATGCGGTTCACTGGTGTTTTTTCTGGCATTCAAGCAGTTAATCCACTGAGGTGATCATAGAATTGGGGTAGTTTACAAGTCCATTTTTAACTTTATTTTATTTCTACTTTTGTTATCTCAAAAATATTGTTTGGACATACTATCCTAATAAAGTATACATTTGAACAGTTTCCATGTAAGCATCACAAGACTTGTATATATATTTTTTGGTCTGTTGTGCACCACCGTATTAGGGATTTCTGTCAGTGGGACGTGTCCTTCAGACACCGACCACCTTCTTTTGATATATACTGTATACACACAAACAAAATACCTGTAACAGTCTGATGGTATAGTAGATGCTATAGTCAGGAGAAGTATTTCTATTAGGCTATAAATAAACAGCCCCTGACGGTGCTTAAAGGCAGAAAATATATAGTAACAAGAAACAAACAGATGCCTAAAACAAGCCATGAAGCGTATCCAAAAGTATTACATTTATTAAGCAATATCTAAAGCACAAAAAAAAATATTAAAAATAGTCTGAGGAGAACTTCTAATACCTAAGCTAACTGCCTGAATTATGTAGTTGATATGCAAAAAGATCAAAATACCCAACGATATAACTAAGGTATACAGAAAAATAATTCATTGAACTAATGTATGGATTGTAACTCAACTACTGTACCTAAGCGGTTTCAGGTGAAAATGTAATTCACCCTTCCCCCTGAAGACACCGGCCGGTGTAAGAAACTCTGTGCTAGACAAGACATCCCCTGAAAATAAACATCACTGATTTACAATGTAACCAATGTATGTATTAGGCTATATGTATGTGGGTCATATGCTGGTTAAAGCAGATGTAGAGGGGAGACACAAGCTGAGAATAGTGAATACACAGCCCCATATAAATGAGAGTGAGAGTTCTGTAAAAGTTCATAAAACTCCACACAGTGTTGGCAGTAAAAATCAGATACTTATCCGGATCCTGGGTAGTTGAGAGTCCAGAAGCAGTCACCGAAATATAAATCAATTCCAATGGCTTTCAACAGCATGCCAGTTCATCTGTATGAGTGCAAGAAACAATGTTTGAACACGCCGGTTCCTCTCCTCTCATAGCACACAGGCACCTCAGGAGTCAGTGGGTAATTGTAAACACGCAAATTCCTTGCGTTTTCAGGGAGCAGGACAGTCAGATGGGGGGTACCTCAACACATTTAAGAACAGAACCACCCCGACGTACGTTTCGCTGGGTATGTAGCTTCTTCCTGGGGGTCTGACAAAGTATGTTTAGTCAGTTATTTAAACCGGAGCGGCTTGATACTGCACCAATCGGGAGCAAGTAGGGAGGAGGCAGAGAAGCTGATTTGAGGTCTCCCGAAAAGATCTAATCACGGGAGGGATAATGCCAGAAATAAGATTACAAATAAACACACAAGACAGATGTAATTGTATGTTATTATAAAGGTTACCACTATCTGGGGGGTGACTGACTGGGGGGGGGGTGACTGACTGGGGAGGGTGGCTGACTGACTGGGGGGGTGACTGACTGACTGGGGGTGGGTGACTGACTGGGGGGGGGTGACTGACTGGGGGGGGTGACTGACTGACTGGGGGGGGGGGGTGACTGACTGATGGGGGGAGTGACTGACTGACTGGGGGGGTGACTGACTGACTGGGGGGGGTGACTGACTGACTGGGGGGGGTGACTGACTGACTGGGGGGGTGACTGACTGACTGGGGGGGGTGACTGACTAACTGGGGGGGGGGGTGACTGACTGGGGGGAGGGGGTGACTGGCTGTTACTGGGTGGGGAGGGTGTGACTGATTGGGGGGTACCTCTGGTGTCCTGCGCACACACACACAGTCTGACACACACATACACACACAATGTCTGTCACACACACACACACACACACACACACACACACACACACACACACACACTGTCTGTCTGTCTCACACACTCACACACACACACTCTCTCTCACACACTCTCACACACACACCTTCCTGTGCACTCGCTCTGCCTCTCCTGGGTCTCTCACCCCCGCGTCACTCCTCCGCTCCCACATTCCTCTCTGCCCAGGGCCCCTGACATAACTCGTTACCTACCTCCCAGAGGCCTCTCTGCTCCCTGGTGTCCGGGCCTCTCCTCGGGGGGCTGATGGGTTTGCGGTCCATGGACCCGCGGCGGGGAGGCGGTACCGGCCTGGTCCACGGGGGCGGCTCCATGTCCCCGTGCCTCGTGTGCTCCCGCTCACTCTCTGAACTGTCTGAGGCAGCGGGGACACGCGCCGGAACGGAGAGAGAGTGACCAATCCGCGCAGAGCAGGGAGCACACCAATGATAGCTCGAAGAAGGGGAGACTGGAAAATCCGAGCAGGGGCGGGACCAGGGGGAGGGAACCCACCAATCACAGCGCAGGGCACGTCGTGGGGATGCAATGCGAGGCGGTGATTGGCTGGGAGCGCAAGACTTGGCACACAACGCTGGCAGGCAATCAGCGGACGGGTGAGTGTGCGCATGTGCAGAGAGCAAGGCAGGGCCCGGAACTGAAAAAGGGAAAGAGCCACCGGAGAGTGGACAGCATAGCGGAGAGCAGCAGACAATCAGTGGTGAGCAGGAGCCTCAACCAATCACAAGGGAGGCTCATATAGAGCCTGGCCGCGCGCCCACAAAGCCTGGGAGCGCGCGCCAAAAAGCAGTCAGGTAGGGGGAGTTTTTCTTTTTTTCAGCGCGAGCAGAGAAATTTTAAAAAACAAATACGTGTGCTGCTTGGGCCAATATTTACTCGCCCGGAGGTTAAATCCACCCGCCCCGGGCGTGTAAATGTATATGATTGTCGAACACTGCGTATAAGTATCTGATTTTTATTGCCAACAATCTGTGGAGTTTCATGGACTTTTACAGAACTCTCACTCTCATGTATATGGGGCTGTGTATTCACTAATCTCAGCTCTTGTCTCCCCTCTACATCTGCTTTAACCAGCGTATGACCCACATACATATAGCCTAATACATACATTGGTTACATTGTAAATCAGTGATGTTTATTTCCAGGGGATGTCGTCTAGCACATGAAACTGCTTAGGTACAGTAGTTGAGTTACAATCCATTCATTAGTTCAGTGAATTATTTTTCTATATACCTTAGTTATATCGTTATGTATTTTGATCTTTTTGCATATCAACTACATAATTCAGGCAGTTAGTATTAGGGGTTCTCCTCAGACTAAGGACCCGCTGCGGTCAGCGGCCGCGGGCCACCAGCCCCTTTCCTCCAGTCTGGAGGTCCCCGCTGGCTCCTTCCGACGTGGCTGACTGCGTGCTGTGACGCATCAGCTGGCCGATGCTGCAAGCTTCTGGTGATCAGAAGCGCTGACACGTCACGTGGTTCACGAGTCATCCAATGAGGGAAGGAGGGAAGGAGGGGAGGAGGGGAGGAGGGGAGGAGTGGAGGAGGGGAGGAGGAAGGAGCTATGGGAGGGAGGCGGCTTCGGAGGGAAGTCTCTGAGGCAGCCGTGCATGGCTCCCCCCCTCCCTCCAAAAGGTAGGGGGGAAGTGTGTGTGTGTGTTGTGTGTTTCGCACAGCCCGGGGGGGCGGACGGGATGGCCATGCTCCCCTTCGTCATTGCCCCTGCCCACCCGACCCGTTTGGCAACGCCCCCCCCAGCGTGCATCACAGTTCACTGCAGACCGCAAATCGCAGTGCAGTGAGTTCCACACGCCGCCGGCAAGCAAGGCAGCCATGCGGACACGTGCAGCAGGGCCTCAGCTTCAGTCTATTTTTTTATATTTTTTGTGTGCTTTAGATATTGCTTAATAAATGTAATACTTTTGGATACGCTCGAATGCTTATTTTAGGCATCTGTTTGTTTCTTGTTAATATATATATATATATATATATATATATACACACACAAGCACAGAAAAGAAAAAAGATATGGCGCCACCCAAACCTACTAAACGTATGAAAAGGCAAATAATGATGAAAATCTATGTTATACAGGACTGATACAAAAAATATAAAATAAAAGTAATGTAATAAAAAATGTATAAAAAATATGTATAATAGAATAATAAACAAATTGAAAAATTGTCCAGAATAAAATACAATACAAATCCAAATGTAGCTCCACACGCACTCCAATAGAGTCTTTGCAGCCTGAATATAGGGGAACACCACTTCCTTGAAGATATCTAAAAAAACAAACAAAAAACAGGCGCACTCATAGCGTAGTAAAGTTTACAAAAATGTATGTGGAGTTGAATGTATAAAAAGGCACACTCACCGGTACACGGAGTACACTGTGGAAGCTGCTGAATTCTCTCCATATCGGACGATCTTACCGGAGTGGCTTGGTTCCTGCATTCTGGCTGGCGATTGAGTATTACTCATAACTGCTTATATTTCCATTATGTTTGTGAGTGTGCCTTTTTATACATTCAACTCCACATACATTTTTGTAAACTTTACCACGCTATGAGTGCGCCTGTTTTTTGTTTGTGTGTGTGTAATATATATATATATATATATATATATATATATATATATATATATATATATATATATAAACACACACACACACACACCTTAAGTTATGGTGGGTGAATAAGGCAACAAAAAACCTCCACAGTTAGCATATAGACAATAAAGAATATCACTTGTGAGCACATTCACGTCTTAGGCCTGGTCCCCGCTGGCTACTGCAGCGCCAGCTGTGGCGGACGCTGCAGGGACGAGAGTCCTCCCCTCAATGGCGCCGGGCCCGCTGCGAGGGGGGGGCCGCAGCGCTGTGGCGAGAGTTGCTCCTGCTCTCAATAGAATTGAAAGCAGGACTTGCGAAGGAGCGCTAAGCCACTCCCCCCGCGCGGTTCCGCCAATGAGGGCGAACCTGCCGGGTGACGTCATGGCCGCTCCTCCGTCACTCCCCCGCCACACCCCCCCCCCCCTGGTCTCTCTTCCTGCAGCTCACTGCAGACCGGGGAATCAGCTGCACATGCCGCCAGTCTCGCGGGCGCGCGTGCAGCGGAGGTACTGGGGCCTCAGCCTTAGACAGGTCTGCAACCCTGCCTTTCAACCATTATCACCTAGCATACAGTGCTCCCACTGCAGCAAGGGATTCTGGGAAATTACATGCAAATGAGCACACAATGTGTCACCTTTTGCCTGGAATATCCTTTCACGCGGGCTCCATTTCCCAGAATCCCTTGCTACAGTGGGAGCACTGTATGCTAGCTGATAATGGTTTAAAGGCAGGGTTGCAGACCTGTCTAAAACATGTGAATGTGCTCACAAGTTATATTCTTTATTCTCTCTCTCTCTCATATATATATATATATATATATATATATTATAGAGGTTTCCAAACCTCTGTTTTAGCCATAGATTCCTTTGTAAACCAGTATTGCTGACCTGAGGAAGAGAGGAGCACTCTCAAAAGCTTGTCCTATGACATAAATTGTTAGTCCAAATAAAAAAGGTATCACCTAATACTGAAGAACTTATTTATTGTGCACTATCGCAACTGGACTAATTCAAGGAACAGCATGGAGGGGATGCTGTGGGGGGGGGGGGGTTAGGGGAGGTGTGGATAAGAAGAGAAGCAGGCAGGATGATTACAAACAATTGTGGTAGTGAGTGAGAAACCCCATATCCGCATTAAGTCCTTTTGTTTGGGTGTCAAAGAGTTTTATCATTCTGAGTTCAAATGTTTTCCGTTCTTGCCTGCGTTTCAAAAATCCATTGAGGATTTTGATTTTTAAATCATTTATGGAATGATCTGGTTGTGAGAAATGATGTCCCACAGGTGAGCAGTATCTTCCTTCTTCGTGGTGTTGTATAGAGTGTCTGTGCATATTCATTCTGCCTTGAAGTTTTTGGCTGGTTTCCCCAATGTAGCAACCTTGGTCACATTTGTTGCATTGAATCATATAAACCACATTCCTGGATGTGCAGCAGTGTGCTCCTTTAACATTGAGTGTTCCATGGTTGTGACTGGCTGTGGGATCCTGGCAAATATGTTTGCAGAGTTTGCAGAGTTTGCAGCGTTTGTTGCTGCACGGTTTTGAGCCCGTATCCATGTCTTTAAAATCGTTGTGAAGTTTTCTGCTGACTAATTTCTGTTTGAGGTTTGGTGGTTGCCGGAACGCAAGAATGGGAGGTTTGGGAAAGATTTCTTTTAATGTCCCATCCTCTGCCAGAATGAGTTGCAGATCTTTGATTATTTTTCGTATACCCTCTAGGGTAGGGTTGTATGTGGCCACTAGTGGTATGCATGTGGTAGGTTCTTTCTATCTGTATTGTAGCAGGTGTTCTCGTGGGGCTTTTATTGCAGATGTAATAGTTTTGGCAATAGTCTTTGGTTTGTATCCCTTCTGTCTGAACTATTAGGTCAGGGTTGTGAGATGCCGGTTTCTGTCTTCAGTGTCAGAGCACATGCAGTGATATATTATAGCCTGGCTGTGTATGATACCTTGTTTTGCATGAGTTGGATGGAAGCTGGGGTTGTGGAGGTAACTGCATCTGTCTGTTGGTTTCTTGTATAGAGATGTGTGTAGTCTGCCATTTTCAGTGTTACTGTTGTATCTAGAAAGTTAACAAGGTTTGCCGAATAATCCATTTTGAGTTTAATTGATGGATGGCATGAGTTCAGGGACTCGTGGAATTGTTTTCAGTTTCCTTCACCTTCTGTCCATATTATAAACAGGTCATCAATGTATCTTGAAGGTTTGACACTCACGTTATATATTCTTATTTAAATATTCTTAAAGTTTGTTTCACCATATTTTGGGTGTTGTCACAATTTTATTCACTGGATATTAGTTATTATACTGAATATAGAAGCACCCGGTTCCATCTTTTTTTTGTTTGTTCATCAATGTATCTGTGGTATTTGTAGGGTTTGTGGGGGCATGTAGTTAGGAATCTTTGTTCAAGATTTGCCATGAAAAGATTGGCATATTGCGGTGCCATCTTGGTACCCATTGCAGTCCCCATTGGTTATTTCCTTGTTGAAGCTGAAGTAGTTGTGCGTGAGGATGTAATCTATCAGTTTGGTAATTACATCAGCGCTGTATTTCTGATCCAGGGGAGATATTGTAAGGAATTGTAAGCATGCCTCAATACCATTCTTGTAGGTGATGTTGCTGTAAACGGATTCTACACCCATGGCAACTAGCAGTGTGTTGGATGGTAATTGTTTGATGTTGTTAAGGTTATAGAGAACATCTGTGGTATCTTGTATGAAGCTGTTGGTGCTTCTGACTAAAGGTTTGAGGATATTTTGTATTTATTTGTATTCATAAGCACCACTGCACCTCCTTTATCTGCTAGTTTGATGGTGATGTTGTGGTTGTTTCGTAGTTCCTTGATTGCAGATCTTTCCATGGTGGATTGTTTTTTTCTGCTGTGCGGAAACTCGTGATATGAAGCTCTGTATGTAGCCATCTAGTTTGACGTTGCATCCTGTTGGTGTGAAATAGGTATTCTTCTTGTTGTTGTACTCCGTCATAATGGGGGTGCTCTCTTTTTTGTAGAAATATTCTTTCAGTCGTAGTCTCCTGAAGAATTCTTCTAGGTCTGAGTACAATTGGATTTGATCCAGTTTGGTGGTGGGACAGAATGTAAGTCCCTTGGAGAGAACTGAGATCTCCGGTTTTGAGAGTTTATAATCAGACAGTGTGACAATCAGGGGTTAATCAGGCCAATAATAAAGGCAGTATGCCCAGCTGATAAACTCTAAATCGTGTTGGGACAGAAGGGGTCAATTCTATGTACACCACAAATGTCATATTTTCCCCTACAACACCGTATTGTCCCTGTTTTGCAGTGATTAACCCTAAATCGCATTGGGACTGAAGGGGTTAAATGTATGTGCATCCCACTGATGTGTTTCCCCCTACACCATCTTTCTTGGCCCCCTGTTGCAGTCAATTACCTGACTGTAGTAATAGCAATGTATGCGAATTGGGCCAATTGTATTTCAGACACAAGGAGCAAGCTAGCACTCTAATTTTTGGAGTGCAGCTAGCTAAAGATGTACTAAGCCCATTCATCAGGCCTGCACAACTCGTAAAGTGAGAAGGGCCGAACTGCTCCAAGGAAAAAAAACTTGGGCCGCACGGGTAAAATCATCATCATCATCATCATCATATCTCCCCCAGCACCCCTCATCATCATCCTCATATCTCCCCCAGAACCCCCCACTATCAACCTTTGTGATACTCCCCATCTATCTCTCATACCCCCATCTCTCCCACTCACCCACACACATAATACTCCCCCTCCACAACAAACACACAATACCACCCTGCACAGCACACACATCACACCCCCCTGCACCTCACATCCCTTTCCCCCTTGCACCTCACATCGCTCTCCCCCCTGCACCTCCAATCACCCCCCCTGCACCTCCAATCACCCCCCCCCTGCACCTCCCATCACCCTCCCCCCTTCACCTCACATCACCCATCACCCTCTCCCCCCTGCACCTCACATCACCCATTACCCTCTCCCCCCCTGCACCCCACATCACCCACAGGGCCGCCAACAGAAATCATGGGGCATGGGACAAATAAAAGGAGCAGGCCCCCCCCCCCGAACCCATAGCGCACCTACCACGAAGAAATATTTTTTATCGCGCAACTTTTACTTAACTGTTTTCTTATTGTGATACAGAAAAAAACATTACATCTCCCCCTCCTCATACCTCACCCCTCCCCTCTTCATACCTCCCCCCTCCCTCTCCCTTCTCTCACCCTCTCTTCCTTCTGCCCCCCCTCTCTCTCCCTTCTGCCCCCTCTCTCTCCCTTTTGCCTCCTCTCTCTCCCCCCTCTCCCTCTCTCCCCCCTCTCTCTCTCCCCCCCTCCCTCTCTCCCCTCTCCCTCTCCCCCCACCCCTTCTCCCCCCACCACACCACTCCGTTTGCCACCCCCCCACCAGCAGCCCATTTTACACCCCCACCCCTGCACCAGCCCGTTTTTCACACCCACCCCCCCACCCCTGCGCCAGCCCGTTTTTCACACCCACCCCCCCACCCCTGCGCCAGCCCGTTTTTCACACCCACCCCCCTCTCCCCCACCCCCCTCTCCCCCACCCCTGCGCCAGCCCGTTTTTCACACCCCCCCCACCCCTGCACCAGCCCGTGTACTAAGCCCATACATATTGTTTGGTGTCCCCCACACATACAGAAAGTATATATATATAGATAAACTGTATTTTACTTATGTTTTAAAAGGTACCGGCAGGAAGCTTTTCCTGTGCCCAGCAATGAATTTATTAACACGCATATATGTTAAGAGTAAGGAAATTAACATTAGACAGGAGATGACATTTGGGGGTGTGTAATCCTGGGCTTTGAAATGCTTAGCAGGATTCGAAGGTGTTAACTTCTTGTTAGCAGGAAAGAACAAATAAGTTGTTAGCCCTCCCATGCTAATTAAAGCCCCAATATCCTTAGATCAAAAGGGTCCCTTTGGCCTAGCTAGACTGAGCGGCATTCAGGAAGAAAACAGGATGACATATGCGAAGTAGCAAGTGGCCAGGTGGAGAAGATGACAT